>NC_031785.1:7046903-7196791 GCF_001522545.3 Parus major
GTTTTCCCAAGGATGCCATTGCTGGGTTTTCCCAAGGATGCCATTGGCACAGGCTGCTCCTGTAATTCCAGGCACTGGCTTGGACACCTCGTGCTTTTCCTTGAGGGGAAAAGCCAGAAGGTGGAAAGATGTGCTCAGCTTTGAACCATGGCTCAGTGCTGGAGATCCACAAACCTGACAATGAACTGACATCAGCAAAAATCTTACAAGTACTCAGGAAAGTTTTAGCCCTAGCCCTAAGATTTAAAATGGTTGATCTGGGGATTTGGATTATTCCAATCCCTTGATTTGAACAGATCTGGAATTGATCAAGATGAGGATGGGCTCTTTGGGCCCTTGTAGACCATCATTCTTCATTTTTGTTGTCTGCCCACTTCAGTCATTTTTTTCTCCAATTTTGGTTCACTGATGTTGGGATTTTTCTTGTGAAGACTTTCTTTTCCCTCTATTTTTATGTGATTTCTCATCCTCTCTGGATGTCCATCATAGAGCAGCCTTCTGTGGTGTAAAGCAACCTGCACATCATCGGTGTATATCCATCATCTCTGAAAATACCACCTCCTCTCCTTAGGAGTAATAATAAAATATCAGGACCAAATCTTTTTACTTGAGGAAAAAAAAATTACACATGGGGGGCAATCATTTATTCAGAGCAAAGGAAACCAAAACAACCAAGCCAGCAGTGCCTGTTTCATTAGGTGGACAAATGAGAGGTTTTTAAGTTCTTGGCAGTCTGATGGATAAAGGTACCTTGTCAGAAGGTCCCTTTGGATTGAGTTGCAAACAAAAGAGAGGAAAAGCTCGGGAAGAAAAGCAGATTTGTGGTGACAGAATGAGCAGATGTGACTCAGAGCTCTGGTTTCTGCGGTGCAGCTGTCCAAGGTGCTGCCAAGTGTGTGCCCAGACACTTTGCTTTTCTTTTTCAAAGTGGTCTTGTCAAGTCAATCCTTCACTGCAGCTTTTCTTCCTGCTTCCCACATCCTACTCCTGCATTCCATCCTTTCATCCTCAGTGAGGCTGACGGGACTCATTCCCTTCTTGCAGTATATATTATTTATGCATTTATGTTATTTTTTTCCTTGAAGGTCCAAAGGTGGACAGGGCTCTGTCATTTGGAGAAGCTCCTCAAACACCAGGAGCAGAGCCTTGTAAATCCCACAGGGAAACACATCATGTCCAGTGAAATGAGGAAAAAAAAATATATAGAAATTATCTCTACCTCCTCTTTCCCCTTTCTGCCCCTGAAGTCTCACATCCTCTACACATCCTGTTTTTCCCTTTCCTTCTTGCAATTCCAGCCCTTACCCCATCCCTCTCCAACTCACAACAGTCTGGTAGAATTTCACCAATGCAGGCAAGTGGAACACTTCACTTCCAATCCCTGAACGAGGCCAGGGCACAGAGGAGTTTATTATATCATAAATTAGAACATGAAAAGCTAATACATTTTATACATTTGTCAGGGAGGGAGAGAGAGAGGAGGAAAAACCTTTGCTGCCAGGTTCCTCATAGCAAATCTGTCATGCTGGAGAGAGGCTGCTGGATTGGAAGTATTTACAGACAGACAGAGAGAGCCCTGCTGAAGAACAGCAGAGCTCCTGCTGGATGCTCCAGGGCTGTGGCAGGAACCAAGATAGAGTTCTCAAGCCAAACCACACACTGCCCACCATAAACATCTTCTTGTGTGGGGATGAATGATGTCCAGCAGAGCCATGGGGAAGCTGTCTGTGGCTGCTGGGGGCTTTGGGTGGCTGAGGAATCAGGGGGTGCTGCTGCTGTTCATATTGTGCATCTGAATTTACCTGGTGCTGCTTTACAGAAATAAAGGGGGGAAAGCGTATCCAGAGATTGGCAACAGAGCTGGGGAAGGGGTTGGAGCCCCAGGAGAGGCTGAAGGAGCTGGGAAAGGGGCTCAGCCTGGAGAAAAGGAGGCTCAGGGGGAATTTCTGGCTCTGCACAAGTCCCTGGCAGGAGAGGACAGCCAGGGGGTTCAGGCTCTGCTCCCAGGGAACAGGGACAGGAGGAGAGGGAACGGCCCCAGGCTGGGCCAGGGGAGGCTCAGGGGGACAGCAGCAGGAATTTCTCCACTGAAGGGATTTTCAGGCATTGGAACAGGCTTCCCAGGAAGGGATCACCATCCCTGGAAGAGTTTAAAAGGCGTGTGGATGTGGAACTTTGGGATATGGCGATGTTAACAGTTGGACTCGGTGATCTTGCAGTTCTTTTCCAACCTTAATGATTCTATGATTCTGAGTCAGATCCCAGTAGACTAATACAGAGGAATTTTCTGGGAAATCTCTTCTACCTGCCAGGCACAGATCCCCATGGCTTTCTTGCTCTGTGCTCATTCCAGGTGGATTGTCCCATTTTAATTGAGCTTTTGCCCAGTCCCACTGCACCTCCAGTCCCTACAACATTGCATTTCTACTGCCTGGTTTCATATCTCTCCTTACACAATCCAAAACTCAAGGCAGGGAGGCATTTCCCAGACATCAACTCCCTTGAAATAGTCAGCAAGACTTAATTAAGACAAAGAACAGCAAAAAGCAATAATAATTAAAACCTAGAGTCACCTGCACAGACAAGAAAGTAAAAGGAGCTCATGCTGGCAGGAGCATGGTGTCTGAGGCTGGCATTCCCCACAGCCAGGTCCTTTACCCACAAGGATGAAACATGGGAGATGGAAGTGGTGGTGCCTGCAAGACTCCAGCTGAAATTACCCACAAAAGATGTTTCTCCAGGCTGAGCTGTCCTTCAGGCAGCTGCTGAATTGGTGAGGGGAAGGCAGTAGTTGTTGCTTTGGTTATTTCAGCCTTGACCATCCCCAGGCCTCAGGACACAGCTGGGGCACAGCTGGAGGGACAGGTGGGATCACAGCTGGGGCACAGCTGGGGGCAGACCTGTGAGACTGTTGCTTTTGGGAGCATTGATCTCTCTGGGGGTAAAGGTGCACTGAGACACAATGCTGGTAGAAGGAATGAAGAACAGCCAAGGAAAGCCGTCCAATCTGCCACCATGCCCTGACACCAGCTGGGAGCAGCACAGCAACAGGGAAAACCTACAGCAGTTCTTCCTCTGAATGCTCTTCAATCCCCTGGAACTATGTGGCAGTGGCTCCCTGAGTTGTTGATGCCTGTGGTCCTTCCTGGGTCCTGTTTCCTTGGCTCCTGCCATGGCTGTGGGTGTCACAAAGTTCTCAGATCTGTGCTGCTGCCACCCAGGTCTCTTTGCCCAAAACAGTCCCTTTTTCACAGAAGAATTTTGCTCTCTCCACCCTTCAGACTCTTTCCTTTGGTCCCCTTCCCCAGCCCCTTTGCTCCATGCGGGAGAATGACCATTGGTAGTCCTGAAATATGGAGCAGACACCAGAACACAGAGCCCAGGAGAGCAGGTGGAGCCAGGCTCCACCATGGCTCTGTTCCATCTCTGTCCAGAGCTTTCCTTGGCCCCCAGTGTTCTGTCCCACCTTCCTTGCCAGGGTACCTTTTCAGGCCCTCACAGAAGCTGCCAGACAAAACACTCCAGATTTATCCCACTCTCTTCCTCTCTCTTTTTAGAAACTTTTAATTAGTCCCCACTCAGCACCATTATTAGTATTTGTTATTAAGTATTAAAACTGCTCACCCTCAGCTCCTTCTCCCTCTGCTCCCCTCTTCCAGCCCTTTGTTTTAATTGTTATATTTTTTCATCAGTGATCAGCCAAGCTTCCCTAATGATCTAGGCTCATTTAAAGGGTTTATAACTCCGGCACAAAACTCCAATAAAAAAGCGGCAGCCTTGCTGGGAACCTCCTGGGGCTACTCAGCAGCCAGGAACACAAACTCATTTAATACTTGCCTGTTCCCCCCTTTTCTTAGTCACCATCACCCATTCTGTCAAAATATCTTCCTCTGCACGCACAGAAACCCTTCATTTTTCCTTTTCCACATCTTTCTCTCTCAATTCTTTTTCCCTGCGGATCGAGACAGGAGAACTGGAAAAATCCTTGATTAGGCACATGGTGGAGTTAACAGCAAATAGACCAAACCCACTGTTCCTCCCAGCCCTTTCCCTGATGATGCTGCATTCCTATCCCCTCTCAAGAGGAAAAATATAAAGAGTTGTAGTGAGGCTGAGGAAAGAAATGATCTGGCTGTATTTCTCCTGAAGTATATTTAGCAGTTGCAAGTTACCCCTCTAGAGAGCTTAAAAGCCTCTTTTACAAATCTGCAAGTTGGCACTGCCTTTCCCTCCTTGCTCTTGGTGTAGATTTACACACCGTAGACAAAGGGCTGCTTGGCAAACTCTCAGAGCCTTGGCCCAGCTTCCCAACGAGTACAGATGTTCCTTCCAAACCTGTCTTTAGCCTTGTGCACAGCCAGCAGGAAATTCGTGGGGATCCAGGCAGGAGGAGGAGTGCAAGCTGCTCTCCAGCAGCAGAGACTATGACCTAGACTCAGGTAGGCTCTAATGTGACCTACTGGGCTTCTTGCCAAGGCCTTGGGCACTGGGCAATTAGCCAGGGTGAGGGGCAAGCCAGGAGAGCACACCTTTCCTACAGGGACCTCCTTGCACAAGCTCTTTTGAGGGAAACCTCACAAAAGCTATTCCATCTCTCTGTTTACACACAAAACCCTTCTGAAATGAGGAGGAAAGAAGGGAGTGTGAGTGGTAAAAAGGAAATGAGTAGAGCAAGGCATGAGGTGGATTTATGTCACCTGTCTTTAGCCCTCTGCCATGTGGGTGTTTCCTCTGGAGCTGTCACTCTGGGTGTCTCCCTGGAAATAGGGAAAATAAACACTTTTGACACCCTGGTAACCCTACTCTTGTAAACCAGTGGAATATTGATCCTTTTACACTGAAAAGACCCCCAGTTCTTCCAGCTGATGTACTTCCCCAAGACATCCATTTCAAAATTATGGAGCAAATGCCATTGAATGGTCTTGCTTTGAAGTCACTGCTGCTCCCAGGACTGCATCACACCCACAGTGACCATGGGAGTCACAATTGCATGGATACACTTTACAAGCAGCTTTTTGTTCTCACTTGAAAGGAGCTCAGCTGAAAGGCCCAGAAATGTGCTCAGTCATCTTCAAAAAGCTGGAATCATTTGGTGGGAATAAACAGTCAGAGCTCCTCAGTCATTCCTTTGGAAAGGACAGCTTCCCAAGGAACTTCAGCTCTATCCTCCCTTGTCTTGCTGCTGGGCTCCTCTGGGAGATGATTTCTGGAGCTGGTTGAGCTGCTTTGACACATATTTGTCATCAGGAGTTTGAGTTTTGGGGAGAGAGAGATAAACAGCAAAAGGAAACAAATCAACCTGCTGAAATATTTCATGAAAGGTGGAACAAAATCATAAGGTTTTGGGGTGTTCAATATTATTGGGTTTTTAAGCTGGGCTGAAAGTGCAGCACACTAAGTGGGGTCAGTGGGGGATGCCTGCAATTAGAGAGAGACCTGTTTGGTGCTACAGAGATGTCTTCTCCTTGTTTCCAGCTGCTACATTTAATTAAAAGAAAGCTAAACAATCCATTACATTAAATTACTTTCTGCACATTACTTTTCCACATAGACAACTGAAATGGTTGCCACAGGGATGTTTTCTGACCGCAGGCCGGAAAGGAGATAAACCATTCTCAAATTTATTCTATTCTTGCTTGAAATATCACCCCAATGACCTGGTCAGGAGCCATTCCTGACTGTGTGAGGGCCTATGAAACCAGTGGGGATTCACCAGGAACGAAAGGGGCATTAATGGACTGTAATCCCAGCCTCATCTTGCTTATTCCTGCATCATGTCACAAGATGATGAGGATTCCAAACCACTCTAATGTTGTGGCAAACAAGAGGGCTTCTTTCATGTTTCTTCCCTCTCTCACCTTCACCTTATCTGCAGTAAATAAAATAATACCATGAGTTAGTCCCTACCTCAGCTGCTTCTTCAGAGTTTCTAATCAGTACCAAACAGTCTGTATACTTTTTTTCACCTTCTAACTTAAATAATCCTTTGATATTAGAAGTCAAGAATGCCAGGGACATCTTGAAATATCTCATGGAAACAGAATTTGTAGGAAAACTCCTTGTCCCAGTGGGCATTATTTTTTCCTTTCAATTCTTGTTCAAAGAAGGATAAAGAAGGTTTGGAATCTTCCTTACTGACCCGTTAGGCCACAGAGCAGACTTTGCCTCTGGAGAGGAATTCCCTGGGAACACAGCCCGAGTCCAGACTGTAGCAGGGAGGGAGATGCTAAAGCCGTGCTCTGACACCCCTGTGTGCTGCCACCAAGCCTCTGCCTCTTCACTTTGCCATCTTAAAAACATCCAGCTCTGACCAGCTTGAGGCAGAACCAACCTGGACGGGCTTCGGGAGGAGAACTGAACACAAACAACATCCTGGCTCGACTCTGCTGCCTTTGTTACAGCTCTGCCCTTGTTTTCTGCACTCCACACCACCTTCCCTCTGAGATAATTGTTGCCAAGTGGCTATTTTGAACATGGTTGAGTGCAGATTATTAAAGGAGAGACGGGCTACTGCTTCTGTCTTGCTGATTATTTTTGCTTTATTCCCCATCTCAGACAGAAACATTCCGAGGGTATCTGTTTGCTGTTTGTGCACAGTGTGTTGTGGTAGGAAATGATCTCTTCTTCCCTCATCCTGGGATGACCTGCCAGCAGCAGCACAGACCTTTATGAGACAGAGCTCCAGCACTGTCACCCTGTCCCTGAGCCAGCCTTCCAGCAGGGGAACGCCTTTGGCTTTGGGCACATGGAGGGAAATGTGTTCACAGCCTCACTCTGTCTCACATTGGCCCTGTTTGAAGCCTATGAACTGCTGGACTGGGTTTGCACTTCCAAACGTCCTCTTAACCCAAGCACCATTAGCTGAGTCCTTCAGCAGCCTCATCCTTACTCAAGGACCTTGGGAATTACCCCATCCTCCCTCTGATGGGAGGTCACAGGGCAGGAACCACAGATCCTGGTGATGGCCACCAGAGAGGGAGTGAAAGAAGGAAGAAGGAAGCTCAAGCTGTGTCATGGTCATAATAAATAACAAGGTTTTGGTTTTAGAAGAAAAAACATTGCAAATTTATCACCCCCTGGGAAGAACCCTGCTTCCCTCCACTTGTCTCTTCATACAAGGAAGTTATTCCTTCAGCTTCATGGAAGGAAGAAAACCACATCTCACAGTGGGGACTTCACAGAAGACCCAGAAGCCAGCCCAAAAGGCAGGAGGTCACACACATTAACAACTAATTTGTATTATATGTATTATATTTTCTGTCTGTTTTCAATTCACCCTCAAAGCTTTCAGCCTCTTCTGAAATTTCAATGGTCATCCCACTGGGCAGCATCTGTGTCTGTAGGTCCCCATCAGCACTGGGCAAAGATGGAGTGAAAAGAATGGTGTTTTTCAAGCCCTGCAGTCAGGTCCTCAATGTTCCCAGCATCTGACTCTTGCCTGCAGAGGTGTGAATCAAATTCTGCTTTCCCATGTGGTCACACCAGATGGTTGGCTCAAAACCCATCATTTCTTTACAGCAAAACTCACTAGACACAGACAGTAACCATAAGATATGTTGGAAACTCGAATCTCGAATAATTTAGACTGCCGACACCCATGCAAAAGATCCTTCACCCTACTCCTTTTGTCAGCTCTTCAAGAATGGTTTCTCTGCTGAAAACGTCCCAAAACATTTTGAGGCAATGGCAAAAATACATTCTTACAGTCAGCCTGCATCCTCTCATTCTGAAAGATCTTGTTGTCACTTGTGAACTTCTTGATTGTCAAATTCCAGGATCCTTTCACCAGCCCCAAAAGGCAGCACTGCTCCCAGGGAATACTTGGAAGCAGCTATGCAGGACAAGAGATTTTATTTCATATTTCCAATATTTCCAATATTATTTCATTGTCTGTGGCCCACTGCAGTGAGTTCTGGAATTTGTTGGGGGTGGACACCTCCAACAACATCACACTGTGCCTTCTACAAAAGAATGGGGAATGCTGAGTAAGTCCCTGCCCTGGTGAAATTGTGAAGGGAGCTCTGGAGAGAGCATTATGCAGTAAAGCAAATAAAAATCTCTGAAGGAGACTGTGTTGAAAACAATCATATGCTTGGGAAATCTGGCTCTGTGTGTTTAGTGACCACAAGAGGTCAGGGCATCAGTTTTCCATCGCATCTTAAAAGCAACATCTCGAAGAGCCTGGAGCTAGGATACTATTTTGGCTGAGACTGTTCAGTTCAGAAATTCCATCTTTAAACATTCCTTAACAGGGGTTACCACAGGAGCAGCAGCCCTTCTTTCCATTGCACTTGAGTCTATCAGGATAATAGTCAGGTTTGTCTTTCTTTATGTTCCAGGTCTTGCCCCACAGTTTGAGGGTTTACAGAAATATTATATTTTACACTAAAAGCTACAGTCAACACCTCCATTTCCTTGGCACAACCAGACTTCCTTCATTAGGAATAAACCATGCTGGTGACAAAGCTGTCCCAGGTGTGACCTCAGGTGTGTAGTTTCCTCCTGCAGAACCTTTAAGCATCAAAAACCTCCTTTTTCTTTCTTCCAAATCCACTTCTCCAGCATGAGTAAAGGTCAGTCTATGAGATAGCAAATGCATTACATATTTCAATTCCAAATTAAGACTATTTCTGCAAATGCAGTTCTCTATGAGAGGTCTATGTCAGCGAGACAGAGGAAAAAGGAGCTGTATAAAATAGTAACATATATATATATATATATATATATAAAATGATAGGAACTGTGTACACACTTGCCCTCTGAGAACCAATTTCTGTGGCACTTCTTTTGACTAATGTTGTTTTTCTAGAGAGTGTCCTGCCCAGGCACTAGCTGGGCTTGACCCAGTTTGGTGTATAAAAACAGCCAGGGTTGCTGCCTGGGATATTAGATGATGAATTTTTTATATGCAGCCTTGTTTCACTGCAAAGTCCAGCCCCAGTCTCCCCTCTGTCTGCAGCACGTCCCCTTTAGCAGGTCCTGCTTTGTGAAATTGCATTTCTTTGTTTACTCTGCATGATGCCAAGAAATGCCTTTCTTTCCCCTCTGTTTTATTTTCCTTTATTTTTGAAGTGAAAGTTATTAAGCTACTTCTGGCGTAATACCTCTAAATGCCGAGTTCGTGAGAGGGAATTTTAACTTGGTTAATCTGACACAAATGAAAAACTATTCAAGGCTTGAGATGACTGGAAAGTTTAGTGTCATGGCTTTTTCAGGAGAAAAAGAGGGTTCTCAGCAAAATTTCATTTGGAAACTTGACGTTATTTATTTCCTTTAAAGTGTTGGGCATGGTTTAAAGACACAGGAAAAACTGAACTAATGGTTCTGCTCACTGCTGGGGGGCACATGGGGCAGAGAGAAGGGCAGAGGGGATGGAGAGGGTTCTTCTTATTGATGTGGGACACTGGGTAACACCTCCCACTGCGAGCTGGCTCCTGCAGGCTTGCTCAGGGCTGAAATGGAAATGTCACTCTCTTAAAAGTTAAATTTCAGCTTCCATCATTTCTGTGGCTATTATCAGCAGAGGAAAATGGGAAGGAGAGGCTCACTGTGATACCGATACCTCATATGTCTGAGATCATTCCTTTCCTTGTTCAAAGCCATTACATCTGAATTAAAGATGTCTTGGGATGCTCCTCACCCAAAAGCTTTTCCATTTTTTATTTGCATGTCTGGGATCAAAAAGAAACAGAATCTGCCAGAGTTGAGCTGTGCCAGTGCTCAGAGGGGAGGTCCCAGGACAGTGTTCAGCCAGTGGGCAAACTTCCATGTCCAGGAGACAACTCTCTGCAGCTTTGAGGACCATTTTCAGAATTATGCTGGGAACTGGTGCAGTCCCAGCATCTTTTCCTCCTTGAAGGAGTGAGTGGGGTGTGTGTTTGAGTGTTGCTTTCACTCCTGAGTGGTAGCTGGGATAAATGGGCTG
This sequence comes from Parus major, assembly GCF_001522545.3. Classification (NCBI taxonomy): domain Eukaryota; kingdom Metazoa; phylum Chordata; class Aves; order Passeriformes; family Paridae; genus Parus; species Parus major. The sequence goes on from NC_031785.1 coordinate 7,056,829, forward strand.
AAGCTTCCCTCTACTTTTTGCTCCAATAGCCATGTATCAGGTTTTCCACAGCTGAGCTGAAACCCATGATTCATAATCAGTTTCGTTTGCGAAATGTTCTTCTAATTGATCAGACGGAGACCAATTTCAGTGTGGGAAACTGAACCCTGAGAAAATTAATTACCCGCCAGGCTAAACCCATTTCCTTTGGCCCAAGTACAGCTTATTGTATGTTACTGAGAGATGACTGGCTGTCGAGAGAAAGGCAATGCTATAATTCTTTCTAGGACACGCTACATTGGAAGCAGATAAAGTGCTGCTGGCTGAGGGCACTGGCTATGCAGAGTGGGGAGGTGGCACAGGGAAAGGGGAAAAGGGACAGTAAATACTTGGCAAAAGGCTCAGAGGGAGTAGAGATAAGAGAAAGGAGAAAATACACCAATTTTAAAATCCCAGATTCTCCCAGGGATTAGTCACTACAGAGTTTGCCTTTAGGGACAAGGGCTTTTAACATTTCCTGTGCCTACTTGGTGCTCATTTTACACCTGTGAGATATGGAGGGATGTCACAGACCCTGGGCAAAAGACACAGGCAGAGAGAGATTTTTTTTCTTTTTGCTGTGATGCTCTGGTAATGAGGGTAGTGAACTTAGCAAGGCTCCACAGCCTCGGGGCAGGAAGGCTTAGAATAAATGCTGTAACTGAGCAGAAAGCATCAGGGAGTAAAAGCAGGCTCTCTTTCCTCCTTTAGGCTGAGGAGATGTGGAAGATGCAGGGGCTCACAGGTGGCTCTGCAGGAATGTGAATGAGGGTGCTGCACACAGCCCATCCCTGCTCCCAGCATGGGAATTGCTGCTTTGCAGCTGACTGCCATCCCCTTCTCTTCCCAGGGCTCCTGGCATCGGGATACCAAACTCAAAGCCCTCCAAGACAGGAGGCGTTACAGATTTTTTAATTAAAGCCAATTGGGTAATGAAAGTAGCAGGAGTGTGTTCCCACTCTATGAATGGATAAATTAAAGCTCCCAGCAAAGACGGCAGACATGGAGTCTGGGTGGGAACAGATTTTAGGTGGAAATTCTAACGGCTGCCATCTTTAAGCTAATGACATCCTGCCCACACAATTCTGCCATCTTCCAGGGTAGAAAAATAACCACAGAGGGAACATGGATCTCCTTCTTTTTAGGCTGGGGTTTCAGCAGTGGAAAACATTAGTGTTACAGGATACTCAGGCTGCAATCCCCTGATGGTAAGAGCCAGCTACTCTCCAGCTGCTCCAGGTTAATAGAAATACTTCCTTGGCTAGACCCCAGCACAAAACAAAATAGGATTTACAGCCAGAGTAAAGCTAATCAAAGAAAAAGGACAAAGGTTTATCAGCAGCCAGAACTTTTCAGAAGCAAAGAACTTAGTGATGTCTGGGTCAACAGTGTTCTCGTGCTTCAGAGAGCCCTCGATGCAGATTGCTTGGGGAATACCTTGCCTTGATGGAAAGTTTTAACCCTTTGACTTTTGAAAGGACATGGTCTAGGTATTTATTGGAAAACCTCAAATTCAAACAAAATAATCTCTGCGTTGCTGCCAGGCTTTTATCGGTCTGTGTGGAGGTGCTGAGGAGCTCTGTGTAAATGAGATGTACTTAAGAAACAAAGCTTGAGTGGAATGACCTCTTCAAATGCAGATGTCGTGCGTCTTTAAAGCCCTGGGGTTGAAGGGTCACAAAGCTGGGTTAAGGCTGTTTTCCTTCTCTATCCACCTTTTTCTTGCTCCTAGAAAGAGGATGGTGTAACTGAGAGTCAGGCTCAGTGAGATTCTCAGGGGAAAACACAATTCGGCAGTAATTCCTTATGGTACATTGTGGAATTTTCTTTTTAAGACAGGATGTTCCTTCTTACGTTTCTTCTCTGCATCAGAGACCTTTGTTCCCAATATCTGGAGCGCTCCAGGGCTCCATCTCCCTAACAGATCAACTGGGAGGAGGAAATACACCTCTGTGGAAGGGGGAGAGAAACCTGGGAGCAGAGAAGAGATGCAGGAGTCAACCCATAAGAGAGAAAATTGAAAAAAGTGCTCACTGAATTAATGACATTGAGATAATTGCTATTCTATTTAGGACCTCTTACTTTGGCAGTGGCACAGCCAAGGTGTAATACAGCTGGAAATCAAAATGGATGGAAGTTAATCCATTGAGGTTTATGGCTACTGTTAGTTTCTGATGGATCCTGATAGTCTGCTAAGCAAACACCTCACTACCCGCCTCTTAAACCAGAGTTCACAGCTCCTCCAGTCTCGTGCAGCAGGAACACTTTTATTAACCCTCTTAGTGTGCTTGAGTCAACCCTTCTCCTGGGGGAAAAGCTCTCTCCCTGAAGTGAAACACCAGTTTTGAAGGGGCAAATTCCATTTACATCATGACTGTGAGCCAATATTTTTACAGGCAACTGTGCAAGTACAAAACCACTCAAAAAAATGTTGGTGAGTTAAGCCAGTTTAGCATTTTCCCACCCATCACCTGAGCTACTACAACAGAGATTGTGTCCACTCTTACACCTTAACTGCAAAGCCTGTCCATATTGTTTGGCTCTAGCTTTTTTTCCATGCTTCTTTGCCCCTCCACTCTTCTATTTCAACACAGAAAAAGAAAAATAAGAAAAAAAAAAAAAAACCCTTAAAAGTTATTTTCTAAATAGTCATTAATTTTAACACCCAGAAAAATTGATGAAAGATCAACATGCACTTATTGAACAGAAGTTCAGGAGAGCAGTGGGAGGTGAACAGTGACACTCCTGGAGAATGGTGCTGGCCCAAGTGCAGCTCACCTGGACATTCATTCGGTGCCCACTGAGGGGGAAAGGAGATGAGATATTACTCCATTATAGTCTTGAATGTATAATTCATACAATGCCAGTGAAATAATGATAAATGACTGAATTGTTCACAAAGGCCATTCTTCACACTTTAGCCCATTTACAAAAAAAAAAATCTTTTATTTCTCTCTTCTAAACTTTCTGTTAATCACTCCCCTCCTTGCCTTTGCTTCCCTTGCAGCCACTTGGCAGAGATGCTCTAAAGAGGCAGAGAGTTGTTGGACAAGACAGAGAGAATTGGATATGTGGTATTGGGAAGTTTTATTCAGTGAGGGTGGGCAGGCCCTGGCACAGGGTGCCCAGAGAAGCTCTGGCTGCCCCTGGATCCCTGGAAGTGTCCCAGGCCAGGCTGGAGCAACCTGGGATAGTGGAATTTTTCCCTGCCTGTGGCAGGGGGTGGAATGAGGTGATCTTTGAAGTTCCTTCCAAAGTGTTCTGTGATTCCCAGACTCTGTGTGTCTCTGTGGACATCCCATTAGATACCCAAGTGTGAATGTGTGTATGAGCCAGCTCACTTTGTACACATTCCTCTGGCATCTGATCTGGTTCAGACAGCCTCTGGCCATGGTCTTCTCAAGAGATGTGTTTGTTCTGTGGATGAGGAAGGGCAACAGCATATTCCAAATCAATTCTTGGTTTGTTTGCTCAGTTGTTTGCCCTCTGTGGGATGACAGCAGCGTGTGACAAACACAAGGATCTTGCACAAGCAGTGCAAGGGTTCTGAGTCCACAAAACCAAATTGCAGCACTTTGAATCCGTGGGCAGGATGGGAAAACTCCCATGCTCCTGGCAACTCACCCACTGCTCATTCACTTGGCCCTGCCTGGTGCTCTTTATCCCTGGGAAAGCTGAGCCACAGATGAGAAACTGCTGGAAACAGGAGCTGGTAGAGGAATTGCACCTTGAAGAGCCCCAGCTCTGCTGTGAGATGGATTGGGAGTGGAGGAAGCATCAGTCATCCCTCGCTCGGAGCTGCTGTACTCAGGTAATCAAAAGCGGGGGAAAAACTTGTAAAGATCGTAGCACACAGATGGACGGACAGACAGTGAGATAGATCATAAGCAGAAATAACAGTTTGAAGTTGCATTTCTGTTTGTGACCTGGTTTTCCCAAACCCAGAGTGCTCTGTCCAGTGGCACATGCTGTGGGAGCAGCACTTCGGGGAATTCTGTGAATTCTGTGAATTAGTCCACAGGCAGTGTCTGCACTTACAGGCCTATTTTTGCAAATTTTTCTTATGTATATTTGAAAAGGTGAGAAAGCACCAACCAAGGATGTTTTCTAAAGGTCGAACCTTTCTTTTTGCAGGAGCTTTCCCACTCTGCTTGCTTTTATTTCCAGGTACTCCCTGAGGACGGATTGAAACTCCACAGCTCTGAGCACATCCTTTGTCCTGTTTAATCATTGTTAACAGCCCAAAAGATGAGATAATGGCGACCCATCTTGGGGACTCGAAGATCCTGATTGTTCAGAAAGGTCATAGAAAAGCCACGTTTCTAATCTTTGCAAAAGAAGAGATTAACAGGCAGTCTTGCTGAGATGTTTGGGGGTGGGGGGTAAGGAAAAGAAGAGGAAAGGTGATAGAAAGCTCTTAGGGTTTGACTTGGATACAAGGAGTAGGAACCGTGAAACAAAGCCATGGCACCGCAAAGGAGGCAGGGGAAAAAGGGAGAAAGTGTGAAAAGACACAAGCTTTGGGGAAAGAATATTCGGTGTAAGATGGGTCAGGGTGCTCTTCATTCCTCCAGCATTCGAGGTTGCTGGCCTGCGCCTCTGATTCCTACAGGAGACTGGTACTGGAGCTGTTGTGGCTGAAAATAGGAATGGGACAGATGGAGAGACTGGGTGGGATTTGTCCCCCATCATACACATTATTTTATACAAATTAAAGCTGACAGAGAAGACTCAAGAAGTTCTCCAGGCTTCCTAGAGTCCCTGGAGGAATTGTCACCCACCACAGGCAATTCCACCCATAATAAAAGTGACCAGTGAAGAGGGAGGAGATGCCTCAGCTCCAGAGGAGCTCATCTGTATTTGGTCAAAGAAAAAGAAAATCAAATGGGATGAGTTCAGAATGGAGAGCTAATCCCACCTCTCCTGAGTCAGAAAAATCCCATCCAAGAGCCTCTGAGAAGTCTTTTATGGCTGGAGCAGATTCTGGGAGCTCAAAGGGTTCTTGCCCCATACTCTCATCCCATGTTATGTGTTATGGAAGGACTGGAAAATGCAGAAGCAGAGCTAAACATGAAAGGCTGTGTCAGACAGCACATGATCACCTTGTTCAGCTCCGTTTTGTCTGTATTTCGTCCAAATGATTAAGGAATATGTTAGGGATTGTGATTCCTCTCTCAGTCTTGAGGACTTTCTGGCAGCAGATGAGAGAAGCATTTGGGGCCAAAGACTTAAAAAATTCAGGCCCAGATTTCAATCTTCTGAGGTTTGATTTTATGCTGGAAGTTTGGCTTGGACACATCTTTAGTAGTTGCTAGAATCAGACAGAATCTCCAAAGTTTTGGAAGTATTCCTAGTGCAAGAAATTACCAATTTCCATATTTTTGTTGCTCTTGATGTTTTTGACACCCAGGAACAAACGATCTTCATTTAAATGAGATGAGAAAAGTATCTCCTGCAAATTATGCCATTTCTTTTCCCCATTATGTTTTTCTGCATCTTCTGGCAGCGCTGTTGCAAAACCAACAGCAAACGGTCAAGTGGAACTGCAAAGACAATAACTTTAATGGAAAGAAATTGGGAACTGGAAGATGACACAGATTGCATTAGGGGAAAAAAAAGTAGTGAAATAATATTTAATTTTCTTGGTCATAAATAATATGTCCGCCCACATTACAAACACATCAAATATGACAGGAAAAATAGGCAGTGACATGAGAAAATATCATTATTTCTTCATTAAATGTTTTATATGTTTATAAGGGGAGGGGGAAATTAAAGAAGCACCCTGACAAGCAAAAATATAACAGCTGAAGGGCCATTAAAGAAATGAATTAGGACTCTAGAAGTGTGCAGATGTGGAAGCCAAAAGGAAAGAGAGAAAAATATGTCATAGGCAAAACTTTGACTGTTGTTAGAAACCAGTTCCCTTCCAGAAAGGAAGTGGGACTGTTTTTGGGGTGTCTGGACACTGGGTAGCCCTTGATAGGGACTGAGTGATCCCATCAGGGCTGGTTTTGAGGTGAAAGAAAGGGAGGTGCTGTACCAAGCATTTTTGTATTGTGGTGGTTGGGCAGAGAGGATTCCTACACAGCACCTTGCAGAGTGCATCAGCCTCAACACACAACTAGAGACACTGGAAGTTTGATGTTGATTTTGCAGGAAGCTGCTGGAAGCTTGGCAAGGTCATGGAGTTATGGGTGTAAATTTACACATGGGGTTAGAACCCAGCAGGGGAACGTCAGGAGCCTTGCAGGTCCAGCTGAGCTTCTCTGTTTGCAAAGGGATTTACATTCCATGAGCATCCTTAATCATCTTTCTGGATTTCAGTTCCTTGTCCACACTATTGCTCACCCTCTGTGGACCCCAAAAGTACCAACAGTGGGTCAGGGAGGGCAAAAAAAGCTCCAAATGAAAGATGACCTTTAGGGGAAAGGGGATAAACACTCCTGCATCTTGTTTCTTCACTACACTCATGGCCAGTACCTCTGTGAGAACTCAGCAGTGAGGCTCTAATTGTTTGTGTCTCTCTAATGATCCATCCTCTCCATCCCTGTCCAGCCCCAGTGACCAGAACACATCCATTCAGAGGAACATTATCCCTGTCAGTTCTGCTCCGAGACACTCGGCATCGCTCATCAACAGAAGTCAAGGTCACGACACTGCCCAAAGCAGCAGGCACAGCCTCATCTCCTCTGCTCTCTGTGCTGCTGAGGAGCTCCCTCCTCACCCCCACACTAATGGCACCAGCTCTGCTCCCCTCCAGATTGTTTAACAGATGCTCCTGATAAATACCCGAGCAGCTGAAATTCTGCGGGAAATGGAGCGCGGCCGCTGGGCTGCCGGTGAAGGATGGGAGACACTCACAAGGTCTTTGGGACAGGTTTCACACCAGCAAAGGCGTTTGGCCCTTTCACCAGGATGGAAGGGTCTGGATCAGGGAATGGGATGGGCCTGAGCAGTAGGAATTTTATAATATATCATCACCTCCCAGGCTGGAGGCAAAGGTGGGCTCTGCTAGAGGAAATATCCTGGGCTCCCAGCTGAGTCTGTGCAAGTGATGAATTCACTGGTAGCCAACAAACAGAATTTACAGTTTGAATAAATACACACAGAGTGTGTGTTTGTATACATATATTTACATGTGTTTACATGTGTTTGTTTATATTTGAGTTCCACTCTTCGCAAATAGCTATCTAATGTATTTGAGAAGACAAAGTGCAAACAATTTATTTGAGGGACAAGTTTGTTGCTGTCCTTTTTTAGCTACACAGCCAGAGAGGTTTTCCAGGTGTTGTCTTCACCAACATTTAGCAGTCCCAAGTAATGAATGGATTGAAATATTAAGATTTTTTTTCCTCTCTTTTGACTTGCAAAAGACAACCCTGCAAAATTCAATGTCCCTGTGAAATCTGCATTTCATCAAGAGAAAGGTTTTCTTAACAATAACTTCCTCTCACAAGGCTTCTGCTGTCCCCAGAAAAAAACATTCAAGATTCAAAGGGCCGAGCACTGGAACAAATTCTAACCCTGATGTTCCCATACACCCATTTTGTCTCTTCCTACTACATTTGGTTTATTTCTACACCTTCAGTATTCCTTTGAAACACAGGAGATTTTAACTGAGTATAAGGATAAGAAGGAGAAAAGAAGAATGAGGAAGAAGTGCTAAAGACAGAGGACAGAAGGATGGTGGGTATTTTGAGAAGGGGTAATAGTTGTAGTTAATAAAGTGAACTTCCATTTCTACAGGAAATTCCTCTTCTGAATGGGAAGCAGCAGCCTAAGTTCTCAAACCTTGCTACAGAAGAGAAATTGTGTTAAAAGAAAAAGTCACATGGAGGCATCAAAATGCCATAATGTGTGGCACTCTATGCCATTACAAGCTATTTAAAATTAATGCTGAATGTAATATAAGATCCATAAAAATTAGGTTGGAGAAAAATGTGAAAATCAAGTGTTTTCCTGTTCTCAAAAGAAAATTTTTTGCCATTACCAAAATGAAGTCAAAACAATTTAACTATTCTTCATGAAATATTTCATTTCAATTGAGCTGGTTCTGTGAAACCTTGTACAAAACACTTTCAGCTTCCAGCAGCAAACTGCTCAATTTTATAACAGTCAAACAATGGGAACAAGTAGTTTTAAAAAAAAACAACTTTTGGCTATTCTAACATGAGTAAAAGGTGACAGGCACTGCAGTTCTCTTGGGCTGGACTGGGTCATTGATAATTGCCTTTGTATCAGAGACTCTAAAAGCCACAGACTGGTGTGTTCTAACCCATGAAGGAATATCTCTGAGTAAGATCCCTGGCTGGAAATTGCTCCTGCTAATCCCTTTCAGCTCAGCCCTGTTCGTCCTGCTCCCCTGAAACCCTGCAGCAGGATTACAGGCTCAGCTCTGTTCCCGGGTGGTGTGGAGTGCTGCCGAGCCACACCGGGCAGCAGAGCATCCCCTGCCCCTGGGGAACTCTTTGTGCAGGACCCTGGGGAGCCCTTGGGGCCAGGAGAATGTGGCACCGAGGGCTCCCCTGCTTTGTTTGTATTTGTGACTTTTTCTTTGCCTTTTGAACAGTCTTTATCTCAACCCACGAGTTATCTCGCTTTCGCCTCCCAATTCTCTCCCCCATCCTGCCAAGGGAGTGAGTGAGTGATTTGCTGGCTGTGGCTAAACCATGGCAGTAACTCATCCTCTAACACTTCATCCTAAAACCCACAGAAATACACTCAAGGCCGCAGTCATGTGTCAGAGTGAGCCTTTTGGGTCCATGGACTGCACTCATCTGGGAATTGGGCCATTAAGTATGGATTTAAGTGCTTTGCTTTAGGCACTTAAATTTAATTTGGGTTTGTTGCACAATTTCCCAGCACTTATGGTGCTGCCCAGGAGAAGGTGATGTGCCTCAGCCCCTGGTGGCTGCTCTCAGCAGTTCCTCTGCACAAACTCCAAGTTCATTTCTCCTCTACACCCCAAGTCCCTTCTTCCCCCTCTTTCCACTTTCCTCTTCCCCTATGGGCTCTTTCCTGCCCATCCTACGGAGGAGGGTGGAGATACCTCTGTCCATAGCTGAGATTTCTGCTGCTTGGCCAGGGTCAAGGAGGTTTTTCTTTTGATGATCCTTCTAGTGCCAACAGCCTCTGCATACAAGGAGCTCCATCAGTAAATCCCAGAGCAGGCTGGGTGCACACAGATTACCCATCAAACAGCACAAATGAGAAGTGGGCAGCTGAGCACAAGCAATGACAAGAGCTGTGTTAATATAATCAAGAAAACAGAGCAAACGCAGCAGAGGAAATAACAAAAAATACATTGGCAGCTACCTACCCTTGGAGATATCAGTGGGAGATGGGGGCTTCCCAAATTAAGAGTGGAATCTTCCACCCAGGGACTGCTGAAATTCTGAGTTGCACCTCCCCAATTTCTGCAGTTGCCTCTTGTGCTTTGCAGAGCCTTCCACAGAAATCAGCAGACTGATTTGGAGGCAGAAAATTGTCCCTGAGCACAACACTTTGATGTTTAGGGGCTGAATGGGACTGTGTTCACCCTGAAGTCTCATGGCTTTGACCACAATTTTGGGTGGGTTTGATGTCCAGGACATCATCTCCCCTCAGCAGGACCATCTCCATGTTTTGGTTGGAAGCAGTAATACTTTCTCTTTGCCTCCCTTCACATACTAATGTGAAAGGAGGTAAAGAGAAAAGGGGTAAAAGAAAAATGTGTGTCAAATAAAATAGAAAGGAAGATTTTAGGAGAAAAGAGAGAAAGAGAGAGAGAACTACTGCAGGCAACAGAAGGAGAGTGAAGGAAAAAAATGGGAAGGTGGGAGGACAGCATGAAATGCTGAGACACAAAAATAAACAAATGCATGAATACAAAGTGAAAAAGCCAAATCCAGGTTTTCCATTTCTATATGCTGGTACAGCTCCATCAATCCCCAGTGAGAGTGCAGGTCCCTGACTTAGAATCATGGAAACATTTAGGCTGAAAAAGCCTTCTGAGGGTCCAACCATTCCTCTAGCACTGCAAGGGCCACACTAAATCATGTCCCCAAATGCCACATTTTCACACCTTTTAAATCCCTCCAGGCATGGTGACTCCACCACAGCCCTGGGCAGACTGTTCTAGTGCTTGATGACCCTTTAGGCAATGAAATTCTTCCAAATATTTTTCCTAAAGCTCCTTTTATAGAGATTTGTGGCTTTCATAGAGCTTGATGGATTGGCAGCACCTCAGCCTGTGGCTCAGGCCCTGTGGGCTGCAGTCCAGGCAAGGATACATCACACACACAGCATCATTCCTTCCTAGGGCACAATCTCTGTATTGCTCCCAATTCCCCAGACTATTTGCTAAATATGATTGACAGGAATTTCTGTTCCTGTCAGCAGGATTCCCATTCCCATCACCTCTCCAGACCATGTCTTGTGTTAAGGACCACAGAAATGATTTCAGTGTCTGTCCATGCCCACTGAATTATTTGTCAGACCAATCTAAAATGATCTTTTAACCTGCTCTGCACATCCCACTCCTACTAACTCTCCCTTACACCCTTTAATCATGGCTGAGTCCTTAAAAACTCACTTTACAAAAAGTCATTTTGATTCTCAGGCAATTCTTATTTTCCTGAGAAACAGGTGAATATAACTCTAATAGAACCATTCTAAAAACAAAATTAAGTGGCTCAAACCCTCCTTGTTTTGGTGTGGACCTCAGTCCAAGCCTTTGTTTGATCTATGCAATTGATAATTTCTCGGGTTTGGAACTATCACACAACTGTTTTTTCCCTGGATATTAACTTCAGGAAGTATCATGGAAAGGAGATGCAGCAGGGCATGCAATGAAGAGCATTAAGGAAGGAGAGCCTGCTTTCCCAGGTATCATTCCTGTACAATATTTGCTCCTGAGGCCTCAGGAATAGCATCCCTCTTCTTTGTGTGTAGTTCCCAAACTTCTGAATTCTGCATGACTCACTGCCCCAAGCAGCAGTGAATTGTCTGCCACGTTGCTACTTCTGGGGTATTAACATCATATTGAGAATCTCATTCTTGATCTCCCTTAAAACTGCTTGGTAAATGGATCCAGCTCAGAGAAAGGATGAAAATAATGTGTGCAATAAAAAGGCCCCCCAAAAAGGAGGAGGAGGAAAAAAAAAAAAGAGAGGAATGAAAGAAAAATATGGGATTTTCAGGGAGTCCTGACTGATCTCCACTTCATTATTGAAAGATTGGACTATTAGAGGGATACAGTAGGCCTGAAGGAATTGTGGGATCATTTGTGCAAATGGTAATTTTAGTATTCAGCCTATCATATCCATAAACATAATGTGGCTGGGGCTGACATGAGTGATAGCAAATCCCCTTCCCAGGAGGCTCTGTGCCACTTTGATGCAATGCCTGAGAACATAGAAAGCTGGAAAGAGAGAGATGCTTCCTCCCTCCCGTGCTTTCTCTCGGTTCAGCTGATGGGTGAAGGCACTCTGATTAGAGCAGATTTGTGGAATTAAATGGAGGAGTCGCAGCACTGACAAAGAAACCGTTCCAGTTCTGGAAAAGCTCCTCTCGCTCTTGTACTTACTCTCTCACACAAGTGAACATGCAAAATCTGCTCAGTAAATAGAGATGTGTTACTCTGGCTCCACACACCACTCTGCTCAAGTGCTAATCCCAAGGGAAATGCCTGCCAAACACTTCCCCCGCTTTACAGATGTGCTGCTTGTGCCCTCACACTCTCCTAGGTGGAGGAATCCATGTCCTAACACCGAGACATGGCTCTCCTGCTCTGTGTGAGCTCAGACAGGCAGTGCCAGCTGGGATTTGTAACTGTGCCCAGCAAGGATGAACACCCTAATCCCACTGACCTCAATCTCGATCCTTTTGTAAACACTCAGCATCCCTTCCCTGCTCTGAGTGCTCAAAAGCCCTGACAGAAGCTGCTGCATGAAGTTATGGTGGATAAATGGAGGTTAACCATTCTCTGGGATTTCTGTGGGCAGAAATGGATGGGCAGAACCAACTCCCTGTCAGGGTCAAGCAATCAAATCTTCCCTGTGCTGTCTCCATTCACCCTTGCTGTGCATGTGGCTTGGAAGAAGAACCCTGGAAGATCTTGGCCCCCATCCTACAGGCCAGGATCTACCCACAGACCTGCAGAACACGGAATTTTACCTGTTCACCTGTGTTTCCCTGGTCCAGCACTAAGAAACTGCAAAGACCAGATCTGCACCAGACACTGACAACATCAAACAGCTCTTACTCATGGGCTGCCAAAGACAAACGTGTTTTGTGGAGCTGAGTGAAATTACTCCTGGGATTTGCATTTGCAGAGTCCAACTGCTGCACACTCAGCAGAGCAATAAGATTAACAAGCCTAAAAAAAGGCAAAATGGGGTGCTGTGACACCCAGACAGGAGAACTGATTACACTCAGACCCCATCAGCAGCATTGTGGATTCACTTTCATGCACTAGAACTCCAGTTACTAAAATCTAGTCCTATATGGGAATAGCCTTGAATTTAGAAAACAACCTTGGTCTCTTTCTGACCCATACAAATGAGGCTTTCACACCATTTCTGCATTGAGATAAATAAACACACGTTTTCCCAGCTTTCTAAAGGCAAAGGGCAGAAATTTGTACTTTATATTCTTTTGTTCTGGACAAAACCCAAATCTTTAAATGTCACAACACAATGTATTTTTTCATATATAATCCAATTTCTTGGATTCTTATTTGTGCAGAATTTTTGAGTAATTTATTTTCGAAGAAGGGAGCAACAGTGCATCAAATCCTGTGGCAGGTTCTGTGTTTGGTTCACTGGATGAGTCTCAGTGAATTGTACAAAAAAATTGAAGGGATTTGGGGTTTTTTGGAGAGTTTCTTTGAGGAGTGGACCCAAATAATGTTCTTTGCTCACTGATTGATCATAAACTCTTGATTACATGATGTTCCAGGTTCACATTTCACATTGGTGTCATATTAACATCATAAAAAGTACCAAAAATATCATCCATTGCTCTGCAAAGGGGTGAACTTCATGATTCTTATTTGATCAGGCAGCATTAACCTTGATTTTTTCCATTAGTTCAGTTTGGAAACTCACCTTGCAATGCAAAGCAAAAGCAAGAAAAGAAAGGAAACAAGTATCTTCTCTTTCATGAGTTAAGAAAGAAGAAGCAGTTAAAAGGAAACATTTTCTTTGTTCAAGTGAATTTGACTGCAGTACCTAAGGGACAGATCTGTGAAGAGTCAAAGATGTTCCTCGTGTCCCAGGTTCCCACAGCATCAGTGGAGTTGAAGACCTTGTTCCCCTGTACTTCTTTCTCCCTAGCCCTTCAGAAAGTTTGTGACTTCCAAAGACCTGTCTGTGTGTACTGAAATGTGATTTAAAATACAAATATACAAAAATTTGTCCCATTAAAAAGGGACAAATGATCCTCCTACCTCAGACCTTCCTGCATGTGGTGTTTCTAATGAGATTCTGGGCTTCCTAGAGCAAGGACAATAAAATACTTATAATTCTTGCCCCAGACATTCAGAGATGGCCAAAGACATCAACCCCATGTCTAAGATGATCCAAAGAAGATTACAATTTGTTGTTTGCTGTAAACAAATTGTGGCTTCACCAGAGAGCAGCTACTACAGGTAAGCTACAATGGGGTTTGGATAGATGACTTCTGTGGTGAAAAGTCTGAGGAGAAACACACATTTACACAGAAAGATCAACAGAAAAATCTGCAGTTTTTTCACTCTCCTCCTTTCTTGGCTCTTCCATCCCCCTCTTCCTTCCTCAGCTTGGTCAGGAAATTGCTGTACAACAAAAATCCACAGGCAGCTTCAGCTCCTTCCCCTCTCTTTTGACCTTTTCACAGTTCTAAGGGTTATTTAATGAGCTTAGAAAAATAATGCATCAGTTAATGGCAGAATCCCTGGAAGGGCAGCATTATCGAGATTCCCTTTCCTCCTCCTCACACTCACTGGAGGCCCCATCGCCCTCAAACTTCCACTTGCAGTTTTCTTCCTTGCGTTCTTTAAAATGCCTTCAAATTAACACCACTTTACACAGTGGAGAAAGAGATCAGTGAGAGGCCTGGCAAGGAGCATTTTAATGTTTTGCTGTAGAAAACATAGTCACAGAGGTTTGACCTGCTTAGGCTTGAGAGAATGGAATGTAATTTCTTTACCATCAGGAGACAGCCACACTATTATATCCCAAAAAAGACGTCACTACCCATTGTGAAATAGAGGGGTGATAGGATCACCCACAGCCAAAAGAGTGGTACCACTTCACCCCTGCTATAAACAGCTCAGAAATCCAGGTAAAATTAAGAAAATTTGTTGTAATAAATCTAGACTCCATTTCTAGAAGCTGGAAGTCAATAATTCTATACTTTAACCAACAGATACAAAACCTATTGCCCATGGACGCTCTGACCAGCCCATCCTTCTTCCCAAAATTAAACTTCCCATGATTTCCTGTGACACCTGGGCCCATGTTACAATTCAATGCAGAACCCAGAGACTCCACACAGTGTCTGTGGCAGGTTAACCCTCCTTTTGAAACATTTTTGAGCATTAAATGCAGGACAAGGCTGGCTGTGAAGGTACCTCATATGACATCAGCACGTAGGAACTTTGTGATATCTGATCTAAAGCAGAACTGAGCCTTCAAAACTGTGATTTGCTCTTGCAGGTAATCTATAATATTGTGCAGGCACTCCATATAATAGCCTTAAAATAATCATCCTTCGTCTAAGAATTAATTTGGCCTTTCCATTTGCAGAGTCACCCAGCATTCTTTAAGGATCTGAGGACCCAGGAGTGGATATAACCTTAGATCTCGGGTCAGTGTGGGGATAGACCCCTCTGAGCTGATTCAACACACCCAAGATCTGAGTTACACCCTGGAGGAGGCTCCTCACATTAATTAAAGGGTGTATTTAATATGATAAATCACAAGGGTAAATACCTTCATTCAGTGTCTGTATTTTGGTGGGAAGAACCTCAGCTTTTCTCTGCCCTGGACAGGCTTTGCTCTCTCTTCTGACTTTGAGTTGCCTGTTTATATTTTTCAGCTTGTATTTAATCGTGGTTTGTTGACTTGTTCATTTCTTCTTGTGTCAATGTTACCCTTGAGCTAACAAATCATCTCCTTCTCTGGCATTTTGAATCCTTCTGTTCATCTTTTTCACATACCCCTCAACACTCTGTTTAGCAACAGCAGTTGTTTACTTGTCTTAAAAATTCCAGTCTTTGCCTCTCCATCCACTTGATTATCCCATCAGTCCCTCTCTGTACCTGCTCTTATCTGGATTAGTCTCCATTAGGCACGGGTGTCTGAGCTGGAGCTGGCACTGTGGATTAATGTGTACCAGGCTCTGATACAAAAATATTTCCATTTCTCTTGCTTTATTAGACACACGTTGCCCGAGGCATCTTAGAATTTGCCTCTTCTGCAGTTCCATCACTTCCTGATCCCTCAGCACACTCTTCTAAGCTTGTCCAACATCTCCAGCTATTCCTCAGGCTCTCAGACTTTGTTTTTCTTACACAGATTTCTCAGGTCACTTGTCCAGTGTTCGTTAGAACTTTAGCATGAATAAATTCCACCCAGTTTATACCAGATTTTTCCCACATTATTCATCACTGGTAATTTCCATTATTAATGGAGATGTGAAGTTGGATCAGACAAGACTGCTGCTTGAAGGATTTCACTAGTAACCACCCTCACAGAAATACTTCCCTTCCAGGAGAAATCATCTTTTTGCAACACTCTTCTGATCAGATTTAACTTCACTTTACCTACCTCTGCCTTAGTGAGAATTTCTCATACTGCATGTCTCAAATGTTCCTGGCTTATTTGGACACAGACCTAAATTACACCAAATAAATAGAAATTAGTTAACTTCTCAAACAAGATACCAGGTTGTTCTTTCCTGATCTTTCCTCAGAAAATGTATTATGATCCATCTGACACTGTTTTAATGACTGTGCCATTCCAAGCTGGTTTTGCAAACTACAGAGGTCACACTAATTCACTTGCAAATGCCTTGATCATTTTTTTCTAAAATACATGTGCTTACAATTCTTGTATTGAATAATATCAACCAGCTACTGCACCAGCACTCTGCAGAAGAGCTCGTTCAGAAATCACAAACAAAAGCAGTTTGTTCTCCTCATTATCATCACATCAAGAAGTTTGAATTTTACTTTTACTTCAGCTAGAGTAATTTAAATGTCCATAAACTTCTTCCCATTCACACCCTGCCTTGCCACGGTTGTTATCAACATCCTCACTGAATTTGAAAGAAAATTATTCATTTTGTTTTGAGGACAAATGCAGATCACTTTCTAACTTGGTCCCATTCTTCCTGCATGGTGTCAGTGCTTCTTATTATAAACTCCTTATTACTATGGGTAAGGAATTTCTACTGTTTGTTTTAATTTCCTCTACAAAGGCTCTCCTTCACAAGGAAATTAAAACCTTGACATTTTACAAGTCTCACTTTATCTCCCCAGCTCATCTGAGATGTTGCTCCCATTGCTGATCAGTCCCTTTCTTTATAGATTTACTCATCACCCAGGCGGGTATCTGGAATACTTTGATTTTTCTGTTGTCACAGGACATTTCTCCTTTTAACTTTCTAAATGCACCTTCTTGTCTGGTGGTTTTAATCTAGAGAATTACACCAGAGATTCTGCTGTATCCCAGAATCTCCAGCCAGTTCCCTTGTGTCAGTGTAATCAGTTATATTCAGAAATATTAATGGAATCATTTCTAGAGTTAGGAGAATAATCTTATTCCTCAGAAATTCTAGGGGAGGGAAAATAATAATAATTAAAAAAAGAGCTACTCACTCTAATCAGAAATTCAGGTTCTGCCCAGGGTATTGAGTGCAGCTGGAGGGATTCCTCCTGTCTACCCAAAGGCTGGACACTGTAACACAGGTCAAGTTAATCTGAAAAAACATTATTTTGATTATCAAAGTCAGATTTGCTCCTATAAAGTGAGAGCAAGCAGAAATACATTCATTCATTCATGAATTACATAAGTTTACCCAAAATAAATTTGTAACATTTACAGCAAAGATTTTTTTTCCCTTGTGTTCTAGTGTACAGAGATGAATCTCACTTTAGTAGATAGAGCCATTTCTTGCCTCTTGGTCTTAAACTGAAATACTCTTCTAAGAACAAGGTTTAAATGTGGCTGTTTGATGGGAAAAACTGAGATCCACTCTAGATTTTAATTCAGACTTTATGGATCTGAATTGTTGTTGGTTTTTCACTCTTTAAACATGGTTTACATCCAGCCCACTGCCCCATAGCCCATTTTACTTCACCCTCCAATACCTCCTTTATTTTAGGACACAGATGAGATAAAGCAGCAACTTTACCATTCAGCCCCTCTCATTCTCGTGTTTTCTGGGTTTCCCTGTTGAATTCTTGCAGTGGATATTTAGGATGTGCCTTGTCACTCATTTTTCACAATCCCCTCTGTTTTATGCACTGGATCACAGCATCTGCACGGAGCTGTGCCCCAAAGGGCACACACTGCAAGGACTGGCAGCTGAATTACCTGGGGGTTCCTGCTCCTTGGATTATTCTGCTATGAAATTCTCATCTGCAGTCTGCAAAGGGGAAACGACAGAGAGAAAAGAAACAGCTTTTCCCTGTCCACACTTTCCGAGGAGTCTGTCGTGCTAAGTACTGGCCTGTCTCCTCTCGTTTGTGTTAACAGTGTCTAAATCACTCTCTCAACTCACTGCCTTCCACAGGAGGAGCTGAGGCAGCAGCACAAATGGATCCTTAAGTACAAGGAGCTGGAGTAAGCTATTTCCATGTATACTTGAATGGAAACACAACCTAAAAAACAAACCAAAACAACCCAAACAAACAAAAAAGTACTTTTATCTTCACGTTTCCATATGTCATTTCCATTAGTGCAAGCCTAGAAACCCTTCCAGCCATTTCTTCCTGTGCTAAGTGTACCTCAAAAGAGCTTTGAAACTAGTCTCAATCCAAATATCAAAAAATAATAACCTGGAAAGAAATTTCTTCCACCCACCAGTGACCAGTTGATGTGGTGGGGTCTTAGCTGCACCTCTTATGGGTTCCTTGCTCTGATCTCAGAATGAACTGCATGAAACTTGAAGGACAATGGAGGAGACCAAAGTCTGAGTTTCTCTCGTGGTCTCCTGGCCCTGGAGAAGTTTGTCTCAGCATCCAAAGCTGCCAGGAGCTGTGGTTCCACCTCTGCTCCAGTCAGTAGATGAGTGTGAAGAGGAAAAGCCGTGTCACCCAGGGCTGTTAACACCAATGTCCTTCATCTACTTCCCATTAACAAGGGAAAAGGAAGCCATGAATGGGTCAGCAGCAGAGATTTGGGGCTTTAATCTGGCCACTAATTCGACCCAGCTCAATTGCAAGCCAAAGAAAAGGCATTTTTTGGCTCTTGAAGCCTCAGGTGCTGTGTGGGACCTCCCTTTCTGTGTGCCTGTTGCTGCTGGAAGCTCCCACTTTGCAGTGATAGTCACCAAAAATGAGACTAAGGTTGCCTACAGGTGCTCTTGCTAAAATTGCTTTCATTTAGAGCTATTTATCAGCATTTTCACACCATTTTTCAGCCACTCTCCTCGGCAGCTCTGTGCATTGTCCCTCCAAGCCATCACCTGATAAAATATAACACAAGAAGCAGGGAAATTCAATTACATCAGGCTGGCTGTGCCAGTCCCAGCTTTTTGCTGGGCTTCAGAGGGGGAGGATAACAGGGAGACAGATTTTGGAGGCACGTGTGTGCAGTAATTTCTGCTGCTGATCTCTCAGAGGCAAAGTGATTGCTAAGTTTGCCCAAGACAGGGAGAATTAAACTCCTGGGATATGACCCATTGCAAAAGCTGAAACTTCATTTCAGTCCCATCTGAGCTCACTTTTGAGGACTCCCATTAGGAAAATTTCACCCTTAAACTCAGCTGAAAGTGTTCAGAGATTAAATTTAAAACAGTTCTTTGATTTGAGGTTGGAAGGGTTTAAAATATCTTTAGTCACAGCACCAGGGCAAGCAGGGAAATGGGCACATCTGCCTTATCTGTCATTACACCCAGGTGAGTAAAAGTTGTGAAAGTCACAAGTTCTCTCTGCATGTGCGAAATTAATCCCAGAAAGTTGAAGACCAGGCAGAAGAAATATTCAGTATTATATCAGCAATATGCATTAGCTGCATTGGATCAGCCCTCCAGCCATACACAACCCTTAGAGATTGGCAGGACTCTCACCTCCTTACCACTGCAGGTACACACGAGACTGAAATGAAATTCCAGGGCAGAGCTGTGGTCCTGGTGTAGCTTCTAAAACCTGCAGTGTTTCTCTGGTGTTGTTTTCCTAATTCATGACCTTCAGAGTACAGCAAGATAAAAGCTGTCTCCTTCATGTCATCCCTTTAAAACCCAGTGCAGTGCTGTGGCACACTTCAAACTGTGTTTTCAGAATATACATGTACACATACATACAGTTTTCCCCCCCCCCTGTCCTTTCAGTAATTATTTTTGTTCCAGCAAAATCAGAACAAGCAGAGCAGCTACAAATATCTCAGAAGCTTTTAGAGAGCAGGCAGCAGCCCACACACCAAGCTGCTTGGGGAGGAAAGGCTGACATGATGAGACTGAGATGCATCCTCCCCACAGAGAGCTGGGTGCCATGAGGCTCCGTGTCCCCTGTCATGGATTCCAGCAGCCACAGACCTCTGGACACAGCGCTGGACATGGCAGAGTCCACCCCAACCTTGCTGGAGTGGCTCCATGGGGGAAGGTAGGGAAAGGGACTAGTGGGAAAATAGAATTTGGCTTCCAGTGCATGAAAGGTATGAGCTGACAGGTTCAGGGCTCACTGAGAGCATCCCTTGCTTCCGCTGCCAGGGGACCAGACAGGCAGGAGACTACAACCTGGAGATCCACGTCCAAAGTGGTGTTTCAGCATCATGCCTGGGAAAGGTGTTGCATATTAGAGCAGTGGACCCTTTAGAACTGATAGAGATGGAAAGAAACCTGATGGAGCAGGTCCAGAGGGGACTACAAAGATTATTGGAAGGCTGGAGCACCTCTCCTATGAAGCAAGGCTGGGAGAGTGATGGTTGTTTATTCTGGGAAAGAGAAGGCTCTGGAGAGGCTTTACAGCACCTTTCAGTAGTGACAGATGGGACAAGGAGAGATGGTTTCACTCTGAGAGAGAGGCTGGGTAACCTTTGGGTATTCAGAAGAAATCCTTCCCTGGGAGAGCAGTGAGGCCCTGGCACAGGTGCCCAGAGCAGCTGGGGCTGCCCCTGGATCCCTGGAATTGCCCAAGACCAGGCTGGACAGGGCTTGGAGCAGCCTGGAATGGTTGGAGGTGTCCCTGCCATGGCAGGGGTGGAACAAGATGAGCTCTGAAGTCCCTTCCAACCCCAACCATTTTGAATTCTATGATTCTAAAACAGCCCAGCTGCATTCCAGGGAGGAGCCTCCTTGGCTGAGCCATGAGCTCTGTGCCTCTGCTTTTACAGCTAAACAACAGCCCAGAATCTCTGACTTTGAAACATCTGGAGTAACCTCTGGTTCTGCCAGGAGCTCCCCCAGCCAAGCTGCACAGGCTGCTGGATAATTCTAACTGTGCCTCCATGAAGTGCAAAGTCTTGTCTCTACTGTCTGTTACCCTGGAGAAGTTTTGGAGCAGCAGCTCACACAACACCATGCTCTGGGATGCCAGCGTGGTCAGCCCCGTGTCCTAAGGATCCTTCTGAACTTCTAAGCAGGAAAACTGCTCTATGAGTCCATGGTGATACAAGGATTAACTCAGCCTCACCTACAGAAATTCAAGGACATTGAGATGTTGCTGCATTACCGACTTGTGACAAGGCTTAAGCACCTGCTTGATTTTAGACTGGTTCTCAGAATTTGACAAAAGAAAATACTATGTATATATATTTATATATATGTGTATATATGTATAAAATACTATGTATGTATATATATACAATATATACATAAAATAAATATATATATTATAAAATAAATATATATTATATATTTATATATAATATATATTATCTATAATATAGATAAATATATGTATATATATATATAAAATATATATAAGGGGTGTTTCCCTGCCCTGAATGTCAATGCATGAGCAGCTACATTTAATCAGTGTCAGGAACTGAAGAGAATCCTCTGTGGAGAGAAAAGTTCTGGAAAAGCAAATGTAAAGATCCACTGCCTGATGTTAATATTCCAGTTTGGAAAGGCAATTTATTATATCTACGGAATTGACTATTCTGTTATGGGAAAGCAGTTGTTTGAATAAATGTGTGTGAGGGAAAACACACACACATACAAACTCTCACACATGAGATATTGATTCAAACTGTATTTATGATTCCTCAGACCTTTAAGAAATTGATTTTAGACTATTCTCCCTTTTTCTGTCTCACTCCAGATGAAAATCACAGCTCAGTGTAGGATCCCTTTAAGAATTTTTTTCTGATAAAAGAAAAAACTAAAAAAAAAAAAAAGAGACTTCTTTTTTTTCCCTAAAGTTTGCGTGAATAGGAAAAAGAGGCCCAAAATCCTGTGGATTTGGTGTTCAATATTCTGTCAACAGACTTTTCAAAGAAATAGAAAACTTAAAAATGACATTTAAAAATCAACAAACAAACAAACACAGCTCCACTTCTTTCTTTCCTTTTCAAGTAAAGCATCATTTATTTTCAGTAAGTTCAGACAACTACATGATTTTGCAATTCTCTTTCTCCCTCCCCAAACTCTTCCTCGGAATTCAGTGTTCTCATTAAGACTTTTATTTTTTTATTTTTTTTTTCCAAGAGACTTACACAAACTAAAAGTTACAAAACAGCCCCTGTGCCAGCCATCTGCACTGGCACATATCTGCCAAGCTGAAAGCAGCCTGAAATTCAGGCTTTGGACCTAAATAAACAATCCATCTTTATTAGGCAAAACACTTGAGAGTTTGCTCAACTCTAAGCACAGGTTTCAATAGGAAGACAGCAACTTTGCTGAGCTTTAGGTGTTCTGACTGTACCTGTTTGTGCCTGGGAGGAGTTTGTCCTGGTGTCCAGGAAGAGCTGCATGAATCTCAAGGCACCACAAACTCAGCCCCAAGAAAGTATTCCTTGGGCATGGAAAGATGTCCCATGAGAATAGATTCTCAGGGATGAATCTCTGAATCCCTCCAGCTCCTCCCATCTTCTTCCATTTCATCACCCCCCATGCTTTCTGCCCAAGTCTTCCACATCGAGGGGATCCAGTTCATTTCATTCCAAGCACCAAGCACCAGCTAATTATAAACCAAACACAAATTAAACCCATCTTCCCATCCTCCACTCCAAAACCCCTAATTGCCCATTACCCTGCATTGTGCTCTGACACAAAAGTAATTCTACTAAGTGGGGAGTTTTGTTGTTGTTTTTTTCTTTCATAAAAACTGTTAATTTGCTATTAAATCTCTTGTTGAAAGACTAATAGCTTAATGAATGCATTAAACGTGCAAATTAGGGATTTTTTACTGCATTACTTGGTGGAAGATTGAAAGGATCCCATACATCATCGTTGGCTCAGTAGGATTTAATGAGGCATTAGACCATCCTCTGTCTTGGAGGCCAGACATATGAATGATCCCAGAATTGTGCAGGCAACGCTTGTCCCAGGTCCCTCTCCTGCTAGGGACATATATTTTCCCCTTGCCTGTTTCTTCTCCTGTCACTGCTGATGTACGTGAAATAAAAATGTAGTTTTCAGATCAGTTTTATAATGAAAAGTAGCCCATTGCTGATGACAAATGTTGTTTACAGTCACTAGAAAAGAGGGTGGAATGGCGAGTGAATATATTAGAGGAGGAGAGGATGGCTTTTATATTCATTATACTGCCATTTTGGGCCTGCAAAGACACATAACCTTTCCCTCTCTCCCTCCATCATACAGTCACTTTCAGATGTCTACATTAAAAGAAAAAGCTGCAGGCAGTGTGCTTTGCATTACCTGCTATCAATGAAGAAGACATTTTCCACCAGTCAAATAGGGCTCCTTGTGGGAATGCTTTCCCCCTAAAAACACTTCCCGAGGTTTTCTGGATGCTTTCCCTCCTGTGCCCCCCTCCAGGCATCTTTCCTGCTTGGCACAAAGGAAATCCTGCATAGGAAAACTAGGAAAAAACAGGGCAAAATCCAGATCCTTCCCAGTGGGAAAGGAGGGTGGCATGGCTTGGAACAGATTCCTCAGGACTTGGTGGAGTCACCAACTGCTGGAATTGAGTAGATGAGACACCTGGTAATGTGGTTAATTGACAAAATAGTATTCAGTCAAAGGTTGGATTTGGGGATCTTGGAGGTCTTTTCCAACCTTAATGATTCCATGATTACACCCTCAGAATGATACAGAACCACAGCAAACATCAGTGCCCACAGGAGGAGAGGGCAGTCTCTTCAGAGAGGGTTATCTGGGGAGATTTTTAGACCTCTGGGGCCTGAAGTGGAAATCACAAATCTCATCTGCTCAGGAGAGAAATCTGGTACCCTGCGCTCTACAAAAAATTCCATTTGAGCTGTGGAAAGCCTGGTGGGAGCCTTGGTTGGACAAAGTTTTTAGAAGCTTGAAGGTTCCCAGCATGGGACCAGGAAAACACTGCTCTGGAGGGCAAGATTTTGAGTGTGGAGACTGCAGAGAGGAACAGATTTGGAGGAGAATCTCTCTTCTGAGGCCTGGTAGACTTTTGCTGCTTGGAGAGAAGTGAAAACAAAAAGAGGATGAAGTTTGTGGAAGAAAAAGCTTTATCTTGGCAACAGCAAAAAAGAAACTTTATTTTGAGAGAAGTTAGAGAAATTAAATTCTAGGAGAGGAAGGCACAGTTTTAATACTTTTGGGATTCTGACTGTTAATTAACAGAGGAAGAGGTCTGTGGAGAGGAGGCTGCAGGACAGCCATGAGCTGAGACGTGCTGGAACAAACCCAGAGTCAGACAGGCTGGCACCCATCCCACCCTCTTGTCTTTACTTGTAGCTGCTCTCTGCCATGATCAAAAGGCTGTCAGATACTAATAAAGACTTAATGCATCATCTCTCATTCACACTGACTCATGTGAGACATCCTGGGCATCCAAGTTTAGTGGGTCAGATTCCTCGGCTCCTTCTGTAGCCAGCAAGGAAGGATTAGCTTGTCCAGATTTGAAGCAGATAAGTCAGGATCCTGGCATGGATTCCTCTTTTTATCAAGTCTTTTTCTGCTGGTTTTACAAGGAGCTTTAGGGGTTCCAGCCAGTTATGTCAGACACCCAAGCAAACAGCTTCACAGCACTCTGGGTTTATTCATATCTGCAATCCAAGTATTTGAAAAGCAGCAGGGCTCCCCTGCTGCAATTAAAGGCTTGAGGTTAGGCATGATCAAAGGGCCAGGAAGAGCCACAGGACACAGAATTACCATTACACCTGTTTGTTCTCACCCGAGCTGGTACCCTCCACTGGCCTGAAAGGAATCTCATGGAAAGGGCACAAAAGGGAACATCAGAATGGAAATGAAGCTCTGTATGAAAGTCTGCAGGAATGTGGCCACAGTGTCATCCCTGGTGCTTTCCAAACCTGTTTATATTGGGTTGAACCTCCTCTGGTTGGCATTCAGGCCAAAGCAGAAGGTGGGAACCTGTCAGGCAGTTTCTTTCTCAGACTTTTAGGGATGGTACAAGGACTGGAAGAACTCATGTCTGCTCAGGAAACACTCATGTTCTGCTGAGTACCAAGGATATGCCACATTTACCCCCAAGCCACTGAGACATCCATTAATTTGTTAATTAATTGGAGGAAAGTTTCTGATCTACATGTAGCCAACTAAAATTTAGGGGTTTAGTCTGGAGGAGCATCCAGAGGATGACAGGCATCTGTTGCAGACAGATTTCTGCTCCCATCTATCTGGATACCAGAGCTGGTGTGAAAATAACCATTGTGGGGTTGACAATGCTGTGCACAGCCTTTAGATAGATCCTGAATAACCAGCCCAGACAAGATCTAAAACCCCAGGTGGTTAATGAAATGCGATGGATCCCATCCCAGTGACACCAGAGAACACTTTCATTAATGCTCCCTGTTAATTCACAGAGAGAGTAGAATAACACCACCAGAAGTTCAGCTAAGCTTTTTGCACCTTAGAAGATATGAAAATGTTTGACAGGTTCAACAGAACTTACTGCACCCATAATTAGGAAATGCAGGGTTTAAAAGCCTGAGTGAATGCTGATTGTTACTCTTCAGAAATTCAGCTGAGGAGAGAAGGCAGTCCAGGTCCCTCACAACAGAGCTGTTGAAAGCACACATACCCACCCACAAAGAGCAGTGGAAACTCACAGTTTTTAAATTTTCAGACCTGTGAAACAGGTATTTACAAACAGCTCATATCCAGGACCATTAGAAATCGGAGGCATTAATTTAAACCTCAAAACGCTGTGAATATTTGTACCTTGTACACATGCTCTGTGGAAGAGGTTGGGTCCCTGCTGTTGAAAATAAACATCTCTGTGTTTGCATTGCCCATCACCAGGGCTCCCATTGTTCCCTGCACACGGCACAGCAGCACAGTACAAGGTCAGCAGTAGACTGTGCTCCCATTGTTGGTGTTTGAAGAGGGAACATTTTTATCCTTCACAACAAATCTACATACAGGCTATTGAATGAAATACAATAGCCACACTAAATTACTTCATCCATTAGCTGGATGCCTGTAAGAAAAATAAAACGGCGTATTTCTGTACGATCCATTATGGATTGTGTGGTAAACAACGTGCGTTCAGGGAGAAAACAGTGGTATCTGATCCCAAAAGCAGACAATCTTTGGTATGCAGAGGAGGTGGGAAATTTCCTAAAGTATTACTTAGTATTATTTTAGGAAGCCAAGATGATCTGAAATATGAGTGCTGTACATACACAAGGGAGAGTCTCTGTTCTGAGGGGTCTGTGGTTGGAGTTGGTTGATGCACTTCTCATCTTCAGAGAGAATATCAGGGTGCAAACAGAGCTGGGGGCTCCCTGGGGGCTGGGACCTGGCAGGGTGAGTGCCAGAGCCTGGGATCTGGGTGATGGGGACAGGAAGGGCAGCCCAGCATCTCACAAACCCTTTGGGGCAGGGACTGGTGGCCCTGGGATGGGCTGGAATGAGGCTCTGGGCCCATGTGGCACTCAGGGGATGAAATCCCTGATTTAGGGATACAAACCAAATAAAGGTTTCCTGGATCTGGAGGGGAGGTGGTGAGGGGAGCAGTAGCAGGTGAGCAGCACCTCTGCAGTCAGCACCAGCAGCCACCAGTGCATTGCTGGTAACACAGTGCCAGGTCCTGAGGGCTGTACCACAGTTCCTCCACTCCTCACCCCACAACAGGCACTGATAGCTGTTCTTCATTTTCATTCTCACCAGTGGCTCCCAGGCACTTCTCCCAACATTTGCCATTGTGCCCCATCAGGTAATAAAGCAAGAGCCTTGCTGTTGAAGGGAAGAGGTTGGGACTGATATTTTCCTTTCTCTTCCTCTTTTTTCCCCTCCCTCTCAGACTCTGCTGATGAAGCTTCTCTCTTCCTCCCCAGTCTCCCTTCAAACCCAGGACTCAGCTGCCATTCTCCAAAATGTGATGTGCAGGTGACACTTCAAGGATGTAATCAGAAAATGTCATGGGGGATGGAGGAGCAGGAGATGCTGACACAGAGAAACCATTCTATTTTAGGCAAACCAAATGCATGCCTGCTCCTGGCTCTCAATTCAGCAGGGCTGCCTGCTCTGGAGCCATGAATCCTCCAAATCTGACTGGGGAAGTTGGACTTCTTTCCCCATCCTTTGCAAAGGTATTTTTTGCTGGAAAGGGTGCAAGGATTTCTCCTTGGGAGTTGGGGCAGCTGGATGCCAGCTGGAGCAGGAAGTGATCTCAGCATCACTGAGGGATGTGACACAAAAGAATAGATTTATCTGGCAAGTTAAGGGCAACTCATGAATCTCTTGAAGATGTCCCTGAAGTGACAGTGACTGGCTGGGAGCTCTCACATCCTCCCAACATTTCCTGTGAATGATTTGGGCACTCTCCATCACCAAGGCTTTGGCCTGTGAGAAAGGCTGCCCAGGGGTGTGGTGGAATTACCCTGGATGTGTTCAAAAAACCATGTACATGTGGTGATTAGTGGACCTGGCAGTATAAACCATATATCCATGGCTGGACTCAGTGACCCTGGAGGTCTTGTCCAAGCTCAGTGATCCTGTGATCCTAAAGCACCAATGTATGGGCCAAGGAGAGCCAGGCTGGCACTGAGGTTACTCCATCTCTGTTTCTGCCATGGCTCAGCTGGAGGAGTGAGTGCTCCATATTTTCAAGAAGACAACAAGTGATTAAAACTCCATTTATAGGAAGGAAGCCAGACCTTTGTGTTATTAAAATACACAAACTGTGGGCAAATTGTCCACAATTTCATATGCCCAGAGATTGTATCTCGACATGGGCTGAGACCAGCAGAGAAGTTCCTTGTGACCTGTCAGTCTTTACCTTGATCTTCAGAGCACCTAATCCTACAGAGCCACCTTTACTTTTGCCTCTTTCATTTGGGATTCAGAAAGAATAGCAAGAAGGTGCTTGACCTGACAAACAATGCACTGAAGAAACTCTTCAGAGTGGGGGGAAGTCAGACCTGGCCCCAGTCCTGCTGGAACTGGTGTTTGCTGGAGGGTAAATTGCTTTACAGCACTCAGGCATTGACCAACTATCACATCAAGGCCCCTCCAGGTCCTTGAAAACCACTTGGAATTCCTAGAAAGACCAATAGGGAATGTCCTTTCACGAAGAATGGGATAGGAAGCAACCTGGGGCACCTATCAGCATTGTCATTATTTGCATGCTCTGGGTAAGGAGACTGAGGTGAATAAACAAAACCTGAGTGAAGGAAAAACAGAATTATCACAAGAGAGTTTGTTTCAAGGCCCCCTAGGATGCTTTTCTTATGGCTAGGAGATCAACTTGAACTGAGCCTCACCCAGCATGAGGCTGAACACTTTGGAATTCTGTGCCTCAAATCGAGACACAAACTCCTGGGAATTGGGCATATCCCATGGTACTGAGATGGTTTTGCTGAGTCTCACTTTAAACACAAACCAAGTAAAATCAGGCAAACTCCCTGTTTGTTTATCAGACACAAAGAACATGCACAGCCCTTGGATTAGAGCTTGGCACTGCCAGCCCTTCTGCTGCCCAGGCCCTGCTGTAAGTGCAGCCTGCTCCAAGAACACACTGCTGGAAAACAATGCCACAGAACGGGTGGGCAAAGACACATCCAGGTCCCAGGGCAGGAGGCAGGGATCCCACGGGCTGCTCTTGGCTTTGGAGCTGATGGATGCAGTGAATGGAGAGTCACCAAAGCATGAAATGCACCCCCTCCAACTCCAGCTGCATTCACTTTCCTTCTCCTGCCTGTGAGCCAAGCAAAGGCTGCTGGATGGAGCCTGGCTTGACTAAACTTTGGCTGAACACGGCCACCTTCGTCCCTTTCCTGAGGATCAGGAGTCTGAGCAAAGAGGAACCTCACTATCAGCAAAATTCTTGCCACTGTGGTCATGCTGACTGAACTTTAATCCAAATTTATACACAGTCCACAGGCCAGCCAGCCATCCTAGTCATCCCCTCACACACCCAGTTCAGGTGTTGTTAAGAGTTGCCCTTCACTTACCAAATCTTCCCTCTGAAAGGCTTCCATGTATCTGTTAGGAAATTCACTGGGAATATCCCCCTATCTAAATCTCGTGTCCTGGATTCAAGTCTTGGTTCATTTCCTCTCTGTGTTAATAGTTTTGGGTGTGATTTACAGTCATGTTTGTCCCTACAGCTTGTTTCACCACCCTCAGCCTCTCTCCACTTTTCATAAATCAAAGGAACTTCCCCAGCATCACCTTCCCAAAAGACAACTTTCTCCTGAAGCTTTTTCTACTGCCCCAGCATCATCTCCCTCTCTGTCTCTTTGGATCTTTATCTTCTGCTGCAAATTCAGTTAAAGCCTCTCTGGGAGACTCATGAGCAAGCCAATACAGTGACCAATGGTAGGATGGGTTAAAATGAGGTTTAGGGTGAGTAGATCCACCAGGAATTGACAGGAAGGCAGGCTTTGATGCTAGGAATGTGAGGCACAATCCATCGCTCCTCACTTAGGATGCACAGTGTAGGATTCTGCTTTTAAAGTGTCTGTGCTCCCACTGCAGCCCTGAGAGATCCAGCCAACAGCCTCCAGTGGCTGGCTGCACTGGAGATCTCCATCAGGGGCAGCAGGAATTGATCAGAGCAATCCAAGGGCCATATGTCACACCCCATCCACCTGGGCGTGTGATCCTGCCTGTGTGAAATGAGCTCATCTCTATGGTCTGGACCAGCTTCTCTCTCAATTCCCCTGCAGCTGTATCTGTTCCAAAAATAACAGCTAGCTCCTCTGCATTTTGTGATTGTGCCATCCTAATTAAAACAAATTCCAACCTCCAGACAGCAGTCGTAGGAGCCCATCAATTTTACGGGAAAGAATGGACAAATACCTTTTCCAAATTATCTTTACTCCAGGTTTCAAATGGGTCCCTGATTCAGTTTTGTTGCTGTGGGAACAGTCATGACATCAGACCTGGGAGCTGTGATGTCACCGAGGAATAATCACACGCTGGAGAAGACAGCAGGAAAAAGGAAGTAAACAAATGTGTTTATCCACAAACCCTCCTACCATGAGGAATCTCTGAAGGTAATTTACCACACGTTGCTAATGTGTTTGTTATAATGTATTTCTTAATTCTTTTTTCCTTTGATTCTGGCTGGATGGGAAGGTTCATCAGGGCTGGAGCAAGCAGGGGAAGCAGATTGAGATGAGCATTACAGATCTGCCGTGCTCTGGTTTATGGTTTGTTCCCAGCGATACACAGTAAGTAAAACAAGCACTGATTGAGTCAGCTGCCTCCTGGGTGTTCATTTGCTGGAGTGTGAGGAATATTAATGCTAAGAACATCCGTGTGTACCAGGAAAGGCAGGAGGAGGCAAGGAGATTACCCCGGCTTAGGGGCATTATACACGCGTCTGCAACTTCCAAAGACACAGGGAGGAAATAGTTCTGTGGGTTTTTGTCTCTTATCTTCTTACAGTCTTACAGATTTTGGAGATGCATTGCCCTGGAGTTTTAATACTCAGAGTTTTCAGGGATTGTGATTATTTTTTTTTTTTTTTTTTAAATCCTCCTTTATATAGGGGGGGAAAAAAAAAAGGAAAAAAATACAAGCGCTGAGTTTCATCAGGATAAAGAAAAAGCAGGTTCCAAGAGAAGAAAGAAGAGATGAAAAAGAGAAGTTTGATTAAAATCCCCTCTTGTTCCATGTGTTTGATGTAAATATCTTCACACCTTTCTCTTTTCCTTTGCAACCTCAGCAGAGGGTTCAGCCCGTCACCAGGGGATTGAGTTCCAAGCTTAGGGCTTTGTAGTTGCTGCTGCTCTTGCTGCTGTTGTCTAAAGGGATTAGAAGCCTTTGTAAAGCTTGTGTTAATACCCTGGAGGGGAAAAATGAGTTTCCAAATAACCTTTGTTGTGCATCTCCTGTCTAAGGTACCCCAGGAAAGGGAAAATCAGGAAGTGTTTTGGCTTCACGAGTAGGTCATTTAAAGTTCACAAACAAGGTCTGCAGCCTCTCTGACCCAGCCCCTCCAAGAGCAGGGTCCTTGTCCTTGTGTTGCTGACACCAAGACCTGCTAAGAATAGCAGTGCCCTTCTCTGTTCACCAGGAAACGTGTTCAATTTTAAACTGGATTTTAAAAAAATACCTGGAGAAACCGCATTAGGTGCTCAGCTCCCAACACATCCTCCGGTAACGTTTGGGCACTTTATATTCCATACCATCTTCAGAAAATCCCAGCTCAGGGTCCAACTCCACAGCTTCAGTCTGACTCTCTGTATCTTTTCAAACCCTTTTTTTTTGGTTTTTTTTTTTTGCTGCAGGAGGATTGGTTTTGAGCCACGTCTCCACGTTTCCCTCCAGACGCTGTAAAGGTGCAGAGCTGTTTGGTATTCAGGGAGCGCTGGAGGCTGAGGGTCATTCAATATTCCAGCGTGAGGAGTGGGCTGCTCAGTATTCCAGGTGTGTGCCAGCACCAGCAGCCAGCACTGTGCAGCTGGGGATGGCTCAGCATTCCTAAGGCGTGCTCCAGTTGCTTAAAGGCTGTCAGGGAGCGCTGGGGTGCTCGCCAGGCTGAGAGTCCCCCAGTACTCACAGCTCTGTCCCTGGGAAGGGCTGAGGACAGGCAGCCATCCCATTCTCTGCTTGGAGAATCAGAGGGTCAAAGGGAAAATTATAATGGAGAGAAGAGGGAGAGAGAAGTGGGGAAGATGAGAAGGGAGAGTGATGAAAGGGCAGCACTTCAGAAAATGAGACTTCTGAGCCCCTCGCTGGGTACTTTGCAGGAGCCACACTTTAGGTTTAAATTAAAAGGGTGAAGGCAATGCATTCCATCTTTCTAAGGCTGACTTAAGGACCCAGAGCAAAGCTGTCCAGACACACTCATTATCACGTTTTTTTGGTGTTGGTCAGTGTTAGGCTCTGTGATAAAAGATTCATCCCCACAAACACACAGGATCACAACAGGAGCAGGGGGAAAGCTGAGGACCTACACAGAGAAATGCAGCCCCCTAACCCAGCTCCTCATCAGCCCCATCCCTTGGGGCTTGATAACCCTTTAAAACCATCAGGAGGAAGTTCTGACATACTGGGCATGAGGAATGCATAACTCCCCCATTAGTGTTTCCTTTTGTCTGAAATTATGACAATTTCACAACAGAATTGAAACAAAATTTTGACAATTAACAGATAATTTGTTTTTATTCACTCAAATATTTCTTTTTCTATTCACTCAAATATTTATTTTTTTTTTTCTTACAGATCAGGCAGTAACGATTTTGCCTTCTCAGAATAAAAATCAGATTGTGCAGAGGGAAGAAATGAATCTGAGGTTTTGGATAGGATAAATTGTTTCCAACACAGTCCTTTTCATGAAGCCATCTGCTTTTTCTTTACCAGGTATGGGTTTGTAGGAGTTATGTGCCAGGTTCTACAGATGACAAGCCAGCTCTGTGTGCTGGTACTTCTGAGGGTGCCTAGCACAAGGATGAACAAATGGGCTGCCTATGGAAATTGGAGGAAAAGTTGTGTTTTGGAAAACCAAAAATGAGCCTGGATTCTATCGCCTGCTGTAAGGGATGGAACTTCCCAGAGAGTGGATGTGGCCTGGAGTTAAAATGGGCACCAGTTAAAACTCACCCTGCCCTCAAAAGGTGTTGATTTTTCTGATTATATGGACATGTAGTGGTAGGACAGGGAGGAATGGCTTTAGACTGAAAGGGTTTAAATTTAGATTGGTATTAGGAATACTCACTTTCCCTGGGAGGGTGGGCAGGCCCTGGCACAGGTGCCCAGAGAAGCTGTGGCTGTCCCTGGATCCCTGAAAGTCTCCAAGGCCAGGTTGGATGGGGCTTGGAGCAGCCTGAGACAGTGGAAATGTCCCTGCCATGGCAGGGGATAGAACTGGATGATCTTTAAGGTCCCTTCCACCCCAAACCACTCCATGATTTTATGAAATGTTTCACAGTCCTTTCCTCTTTCCCCTTTCCCCTTTCCCCTTTCCCCTTTCCTCTTTCCCCTTTCCTCTTTCCTCTTTCCCCTTTCCCCTTTCCTCTTTCCCCTTTCCTCTTTCCTCTTTCCCCTTTCCCCTTTCCTCTTTCCCCTTTCCCCTTTCCCCTTTCCTCTTTCCTCTTTCTTCTTTCCTCTTTCCTCTTTCCTCTTTCCTCTTTCCTCTTTCTTCTTTCCTCTTTCCTCTTTCCTCTTTCCTCTTTCTTCTTTCCTCTTTCCTCATTCCTCTTTCCTCTTTCCTCTTTCCCCTTTCCCCTTTCCCCTTTCCCCTTTCCCCTTTCCCCTTTCCTCTTTCCTCATGGCTTTGTATGTTCCTTTTCTTTCTCCATCAACCCTTGCCCTTAAAGCATGAAATCAGAGGTCTCTGGATCTGCTACACCATGAAATTATTTAGTGAATATAATGTTTATTCAAGATTCTTGATTCACTCAACCCACTCTCTAAAGGAATCTCTCCCAACATGCCCCCCAGTTTTTAGCTATGAAAATTACATTCCCTTCCCCATGACTTTGTCAGTGCAGGGAACATCACAGCCTGCTTCAAAATGCTGCACTGTACTTAATGGTATTTTATGACACATTTTTCAAATCAAATTTAAAAGCATAACTGAGTGGAATTAAATTAATGCTGTCTGGTAATGTCAGCAGCACCGGAGCTGAGCATGGCTGGCTTAGCTTCTAAACCTCTGGCAGCTTCCTGGGACTTATTTCTGACTGCAGGGGAAGAAGGAATGAGGTGATGGGAGTTTTTTTTTTTAAACTTTTGTCTATGGAAAGGAGTGTGTGGGAGTGAATAGATGGCAGCTGAGGTTTGGGTAGAGTTTCCTAAGTTTAGATGGAGGTGTGCTCCTGGGTGAAGGAGGGAATGGAAATTTAGGATATCCATGTGAGTTTTGGTGTGGTGGATGCACCTACAAGAACTCTGAGAATATCCCTGCATTACCCAGGTAGATCTTACTGGGTCTGATTTTGGGGTGGTTCCATTTTCCCCTCTCACCTGCTCACGTAGGCTGAGGAAATGCATCCCAGCAACCACAGTTCTTATTGTGATAATGATTTAAAGGACAAATTGTTGCATCACTGAGCAGAATGCAGTTTGTGACTGAGGTTGTGACTGTGATATCTTGTCTGTGTGTAGTCAGGAGAGCCTCCTAAGCAGCTTTGGAGCTGGAAAATCGAGTACAGCAGAACTCATGTGGGATGGAGGAGGAGTGTGTGCATGTGCTGGTGTGTGCAGGGCCATGGGGGAGTGCAGCCTGATGCATTTTGTGTCCACAGATGTTGTTGTGCTTATTGTAATAACACAGAGCCAAGGAAGATGTGTTTGAGATCTGCCTCACTCGTGTACATCTTTTTCATTTTTCACTTTCTGATTTTAAAGCAGCAATTCCAGCTTTTTTTTTTGCATTGTGAAAACATCTCATAGTCATTTTAGCCAAAATAGATCATCCATGCTCCAAGACTACCCAGCACAGGATGTACTTCATCAGTACCCAGAAATATTTTTTATTCCTCAATGACTTTACATTTCCTCACCCCATTCAAAGCTGTGTACTTGAACACATTGATTGTCTGGGCCTCTTTACTTTCCACACAGGCAACACTCAAAATGTTCCTTTCAGAGAAGAGGGAGAACATTCCTACTGACAGTGCTGAGTTGGAATTGCACAGACCCAGGTGGCATCCAAATGAGCTCTGCTGGAGTGTTCCAGTCCCCTCTTGTCCTCATGGAACATTCAAGTTGTCTCTGGCCTTGGGTTCCCATTGTGGGGGGAGGATGGACTCTGTTTCTCCTGATTAAATAATGCAGGTCACAACTGCTACTCAGCCCCCAGGACAAAACTGAGCTTGTCTGAAGTAACCCTTCATGAAATATAAATAAAATGTTGCCCACAGGCTGCCCCTGGATCTCTGAGAGTGTTCAAGACCAGGCTGGAGAGGGCCTGGAGCAACCTGGAATGGTGGAAGGTGTCCCTGCCCATGGAATGAGAAGAGCTTTAAGATCTCTTCAAATCCAAAACATTCTAGATTTTTGTGATTCTATGACAAAATGACCACCGGTCCATAGCTTCTCATTGCTTTGTTTGCTTTTCACATTGAAGGCTACAAGACATACAGTCCTCCCTTTGGAGAAGATCACAGAATCCCAGAAGGGTTTGGGCTGGAAGGGACCTTAAAGCCAATCTCATCCCAAACCCCTGCCATGGGCAGGGACCCCACAAGGCAGTCAGCCTCTCCCACAGAACTCCTGATAGTGGTGATCTCACCAAACCAATGGAAAACGAGAATTCTCATTTCTCCCCTTGTACCCCAGGCTTTGGTGTCCTC
This sequence comes from Parus major, assembly GCF_001522545.3. NCBI lineage: Eukaryota > Metazoa > Chordata > Aves > Passeriformes > Paridae > Parus > Parus major. The sequence goes on from NC_031785.1 coordinate 7,091,856, forward strand.
TGGAAACCGAGAACACTGTGAGGGCAGGTAATGCATTTGTACTGGAATATAAAACAACAGAGATATTGATGCTGCTCCATAAATAATAAAGCTCTCTTAGATTTACCTGCAGATGCAGGAGAACTGAAAGAGGGGAGTGTAATAAGTCAGGGAAACAAAAAAAAAAAACCACTCCAAAATGAAAACAACAACAAAACCCCAAAGGTCAATGAAATCTCATACTAAGCCTTCCTAAGTATGACAAATAATGATGAAGCCAGAGGAATTCTGAGATCTCTGAGAATCAGAAAAAGCAAGAAAAAACCAAAATGTTTAGAAGCTTCATTGTTCATTTTCTGTACCCTATGCAATTTTATTCCCAAAGATTTTTCTCTTTTCTGGGTACTTTCCCTAAGCCTGGTTTGTGTATGGAATTTCCCTGGGATTTGCAAAGCAACTTTTGGGTCTGGTAGTCAAATTCTGGTAGCCCAGAATTTCTCTTTTTTTTTTTTATGTTGAAATAAAATGGCTGCACAATGATATTTCTCCCCTTTTTTTTTGTTTCTCAGAACTTGACACAAGGTTGAAGCAGAATTTCATAAACTGTGCTTAATGCACAGGGATTTAAACTGCTGGAATTCTGTACACCAGGCAGAGGGAGACTCATTTCCTTAATTTAAACATCTGGGTGTTCAGCATCTGAGGCTGATGTGGTCACACCAGGCTGCCTCTGCAGCCAGCAGCAAAAGGCTCCTCTGGAAGATGCCTCATTTCCCTCTCCAGAGCAGGTTCTGGCTGTTCTCCAGGCTCTAATCTGGGTCAGAGGAATCCTCTTGGGGAGCACCCACAGCCCCAGGCTGAAGAGAGATTGGGGTGATTATCCCAGCCCTCTCCCTGCTCCATTTCCAAAGGGAAGGGAGATGAATCCCAGCCTCAGCAGCTATTACATCCCTCTGGGCTAAGGTGCTTAAAAACCTCTCTTTGCCAGCTTGAAAGCCTCCATCTTTCTCACCAAGAGACAATTTCATGCTCTTACACAAAGTGCTAAGGCATGAAAGCACGATTCCATCCTGTTCTTTCTGTAGGGCTGCTTAAAGAAAAGGGCCATGTGATGTGCACTGGATTGAACTGAGGAGCTGACACTGGTATCTGGGAAATGTTCCAGTAGATTGAGCAAGAGGGCTCTGCTCAGTGCCAGCATGAAAAGATACAATTTTCATGGAGATGCATCCGTTTCCACCTGGTCTGCATTTGGCATGGGGAGAAGAGAAATTGCCCCTTGATCAGGGCAACTTTGACATATTGAGTTATCTCTCTCATGAGTAATGGAGTAAAGATGAGCACACCTTTGATATGTTAGAGTGGCTTCCCATAAATATTAAAGTGAAAGGAAACTTCATAGGCTTGTGGGATGGAATCACCTGCAATTCATCTCCACGTGCTGAGGCTGAGGTGGCTGCCAGCTGCTGCCTTCCCAGAGGGATCATTAATAGCTCTCTCTGGGCTTTTCCTGCTTGCTTTTCTGCTTTTCCAAGGTCTTCATGGATGGAAGGAAAACTTTGCCTTGCTCAGCCTCAATTTTCAAGGTATCTGAGCTCTCAGAGCTCTTTCTGCTGTGCCTGGGGAGAATGTGAAATCACCATCACTGGAGGCTTTTGAAAGACCAGACAAGTTCATATCTTCAGAAGCATTGTTCTTCCTGACCCTACTGGAAAGCAAAAGGGTTGACTAGAGGTCATTCAGGAACTTGCCCACTTCTGTTTGCCACCTTTGCTCTCACATGGCACAATCTGTGAAAAACTCCTCAGCCTGTGGTCTGCACAACACCTGGACATGGGGCACGAACTGATGGCCAAAAGCAATTTAAATGAGAAATGAAAATGCACTTCCATGTGCTATCAACAGGCAAAATGGGGAGGAAACAAATTAATGAGCTTCAGAGCTTTGGTCTTATTTCTGTGCAGCTGTACATTGAAATTGTGATGGAACTTTCATATTTTTGTTTTGTTTAAAAAGAAATAAAAGAGTAATTCTCCATTTGAAAAGAGAAACAGTGTCCTAAAGGCTATCAAATGGATTAGTAGCACAAAGCCTGAGAGGTGGCAAATCCCACAAGAAGCTCAGTGATTTTCCTGTTATTAATCACCAAATCATTGACAGGACACAAGAGGAGCCTGGTGCACTCCAGCCTCTCCTTTCCATGTTTTTTCTTGTGTCTTTTCTGCTTCAGTTTGCAGGGTGATGCATCAAATAACACCAAAGGAGGAAAACTGATCTTGGCAGGGTTTGCTGGTATCATCTGAAGTAATTTTCCTCCTCTTCCCAACCCAGTGTCTTGCTGATTTCTTGCCAGGCTGTTTACACACCAAAGGTTTCCTTAAGAGAGGAGGAGCAGTTCATGCTGATCCAGCTGTTAGATGTTCCCTCCAGCAAGATCTGGAAGCCAGTAAATCACCATTAGATTTTTATCAGGAACCCAGTGGTGCTGCACAACTCCTCCCTGGAACAGAACGAGGGAGCCTCGCACCCCAACGTGCTCCATTCTCTGCTGCACCTCAATAAAATTAAAAGTGTTCTTTTATTACTGCCTCAGGTATTGTCAGACACAAACATCTCCCTGCTGCAGAGACAGCCTTGCCATGGTTCCTGCAGCCTTGGCAACAGCCAGCTGAAAGGGCACCTCTGCTCAGGCCAGAGATGAAGCTGGAGAAAACCCAATTGTTTCAGAATCACACAATGCTTTGGGGTGGAAAAAACTTAAAATACCTCATTCCACCCCCTGCCATGGGCAGGGACACCTTCCACTACCCCAGGCTGCTCCAAACCTCATCCCTTGGACACTCCCAGGGATCCAGGGACTGCCACAGCTTCTCTGGGCACCTGTGCCAGTGCAGTTCTAGTTTCCTCACTATTATTCCAGATTTTCACCTGTAAGAGAGAAACCAACCCAGTCTCTTCCCCAGGAACGTGGTTTCAGGTTTTAGTGCAAGACCTGGGTGCACTGAGCAGATTCCTGGCTGTTCTAAGCCACTGAACCAGTTTACATCCAGTTCAGGTGCCTGTGTTTTGTTAAATCAAAATAATTCCTTAGGAAATTAACGCTAGGTTTCAACATCTGTAGCAGAGTGTGTGCCTACATGTCACATCTGCACCTGTGCAAACGCCAATTAACCCTTATAATTAGCCACAATTTTTCTCATTACCATTAAGATGAGAATCAAAAGCAGGATTCACTTCCTCATTTTTCCTCCTTCTTTCTTTCAGCTCATGATCTTTCTATCACCACAGTGGACTGTGGGATGTGTGTAATTGGCCATGTGAGGCCAATCTTAAGAAAATAATACACTCAAACTAAACCCTCAGAATTAAATTCCCAAGACCTCAACACCTGAAATGCTGATTTGATTTTCAGAGGAGTTTCTTTCTTATTTAACCACCTAAAAGAAGGGGTACATTTGTGCCATTTCTCTGCCTCTAGCAGTTTTGCCATGATGCAGATTTTTAAGGGGAATCAATGCATAGAAAATGGAGCATTTTGGAGAAAATGTCACTCTTAAGAGCCTTCAACCCTTCTGAAAATGGTGACAGAATGTGGTTATTTCATCACTGCATGAGGCTTTCCTGCCCTACTTCATGGTTTGTAATAAATAGATATTATCTGACAAGCAACAATACTCCCCCCCACCATTATTTATCATTATTCATTAATCACACCTCAGTAATCATCTACATTATTTATTATTATTCATTACCTTTTGAATAAATAATAAGCATAGCAGGGATTACCATTGTGAGGAGCATGTGGAAAGACAGGATATTCATGTGTGAAAGTACCAGACTCCCACAGAATTTATTTATGAAGAAGTCTGCTGTGGGTAGGAAGAGTAGGAAGAATATTGTAGCTACTATAGTGTGAGGAAAGGCTTGCAAGAAATAATACTTCTTATTATCCCAAATTATATAATTGAGGAGGAAAAAAAATAAAAGAGCCAGAAGAGATTTCAGACACTGAACTCTTTTTCAAGAAAAATAGGAGCAGCAAAACTTTATTTTTGGATGATATTATTTTATCACTGGATTGATGGGAATGGATTAGCATACATTGGTTGCTAATGTATGTACTTACAACTCCTCTGAGCACAATTTATTTTTCCTTAAATCTGTTTCAGTATTGTATGGAGCTGCATCGATTTTGATGGAGCTTTTGGCAGAGAGATTTATCTCCAGGATGGCTTTCTGATCACTTCCAAAGACAGAGATTGTGATCCCAATTGAAATGGAAGTCACTTCTCAGCTTAAAGAAATGTAACAGCCCTGATCTAGATGTCCATCAACAGAAAGCTTATTAAAGCATTCTTTAAAGCACCCAGTAAAGGATAATTCGTGGCTGTCCTTTCCAGTTGATTTAAGAGCTAAAATTTCTTACTTTAACACAGTTCTCCTTCCTGTTGGGAATTAAACCTCAGACTTACTGCCTTACCCCCTCAGAAGCCACTGAGGTGTCCTGCAGCCCATCACCAAACTGCACTGTGGCCTCTTTCAGTCTTTCCTTATTAAAGTTTAACTTTTTTTTTTCCACAGGTCCCATTTCCTCGAATTTCTCCCCTTCATGGTGGCATCTTTTTGAATCTCTGCACTTTGTGCACTTCACAAAAGGGGTGTCCCAAGCCCTCCCTCTCCAGCTGAGCCCCCCCAGTCCCAGCCAAGCAGCACAGAAAACCTGCCTGGTGTTGCCTTCCTTTCCCCACTGCAAATTCACATTCATCCTGGGAATTTCATAACCCCAGAGCCCTTTCCACAGTGCTCCCATCAGGGAGGTTTTTCTCCCTTTCATGGACACAGCCATGGTTTCTCCTTCCTGAGGAGTCATTTGCACCATTGTCCTATTGAATTTCATCTTGTTGATTTCCTGCTGCTCCTCTGATGAATCAGAATCATTTTAAATTCCAATCCTGTCTCCCAAACTGCTTGCAGTCCCTTCCAGCAAAGTGTCACTTGCAAATTTTATAGATGTGCACCTCAGTACATCATCCACATGGATAATGAAAATATTGAAGTAGTGTGGGACTGCAATCCTAATGTCCTTCCAGTTTAGAGGAGAACTATTCATGTGTGACTCCTCAGCCAATTGAGGACCTATCCTGATTCAGAACTTCCTCTAGATCATATTTTCCTTGTTTGCTTCTAGGAAAATGCAGTGGGATGATATTAAAATCAAGATACATCAGATCCTGATGTATCAGAGCCAGATGCTGCACCCTCCTAAACTCCTCCTAAAATCCTCCAGTATGGCAGGTGGCTTTTATAAAGAAGAAGATTAGATTGATATGACAGAAATTGTTCTTTGCAAATCCATGTTGACCGCACCTTTTATTTTTATTATCCTCCAGGTGCTTATAAATTAATTAATAATTTAATCTATTATTTTTCTGGGTTAAAATGACTGGTCTGTAGTTTCCTGGGGCTACTTCTCCCCTTTCCAAATGTCAGAACCATGTTTGTCCTTCTCTGGTCCTCATACAATTCCCACCAACCATTATTCCCCAGCAGACATCCAGGAACCAATTTTAATTTGATATGCCATGAAAATTAGGACTTGCATAATTAGTTTCTTCAAGTCTGGCAGGTGCATAACTCAACCCTTCCATGTTTTCATCCATCTGGATCTGTTGCTGTATGTGCTGTAGGTTGCCATTCCTTTATGTTAAGTTTCTTAAGAGTCACATAAATCACATCAGGTTAAAAAAAAAAAAAAACCTTTGCAAAAAAAACCCAACAAAATACTTTTCTGTCATCTGGCTGCCCATTCTGGAGTCCCTTAAACCTTTTGTTATTATACCACAATTAATATGCACAGGAAAATAATAACAAAAATAAAAGAGGAGAATTCTAATTCCATAGAGAGACCCTGGTGGAGTCAGGGGGGTTTGTTCCCCTGACACTGCAGGGTTGGGAGCACCCTTTGATGCTCTGCACACAAAATCCAGGCCCACCCTGAACCACCTCTCCTGGAGCTGGCAGAGAGGCCTTTCCCCATCCCATCATCCCACACTGATCCCCACCTCTCTAATAAACTCAAATACGCTCAAATAAAACATTTTGAAGCTTCCTTACCCCACGTTTGGCACTAATGAGCTGATGAGCGAAGTTTGCAGCCAAAGATGAGTTTGCCAAGAGAAGGCAGGTTCTCCTTGCTGCCTGTGAATTGGTGTCTTCCCCAAACAGCCTGCGAGGCTGGAAGGGCATCCATCCTCTGTTACACCATAAATCATCCCGTTAATTGGTGATCAGATGTGTGTGAGAGGCCTGGCAGGTGTCACTTCATGGCTGTGGAATTGAAGGCAGCTTGCTCTGCTGCACCCCTGCCCCTCTTCTCCTCAATATGTTGGAGAATCAATGCAAGCCTGAAGTGTGACAGAGCAGCAGAGGGGAGAGAAGCAGGAGGATGCAGGAGTTTATCTTCCTGCAGGGCGGTGTGTGGGTGACAGCTGAGTTGAAAGGCACCTGAGACGTGCCTTGAGGTGGTTATCAGCCATCAGAGAGGTTCCCAGCACTGCTGGCCCAGCTCAGTGTCAGGGGCTGCAAGGAAAGGGCTGTACAGAGGATTTCCACTACATGGACTAGAAAATGAATGAGAGAAACTTCGGGACAAGAACTCTTATCTCTCTCTCTTCAGCTAATGTCTGCTTTAGTTCATGTCTGCTATTTTCTTTCTTTGTTCTCTTTTTCCTCCTCTCACTCACAAGGGGTGTAGCTGCACTGTCATACATATCCCAAACCACAACTGGGTGTAAATCTCTCTGAGGTTTCCTACTCTCTGCACTTTGGTTCCCTTCAACCACAAGACACAAAGATGCAGAGATTAGCTGAGAACTCCAGTACGTAGATTTGTACATAATTCATATTTTGATTTCTCTAAGTTTGCATAATAGTTTAAACACTGCAGAAAATGCACTAATATAATAATATATTACATTACATAACAGTAACATATACTAACATAACATTAGATATATATATAAACCATATAGTTATGTACAGTGATCAGTTCACTGCTGAGACCTGGAAAGAACACGCCTCCCTTCAGGATCAATATTCAGGCCTAAGATATTTTGGGCTCCTCATGATATCAGCCCTTATTTAGGTGACTAATTCCTATTTTAATCAGCAGAAGTTAAGTCCTTAAATATCTTTAAAGAGCTGGTCCCCAGTGTCTTCCAGCTTCAGATCCAATCACTGCTTCATCATTCCCTGGGCCCAATCAGCAGTGATTGATTTAATGATGTCAATATTCCTTTCCACTCCTCCGTAATTTCCTGTCCCTGCCCTTTATGACTTACTATGGGAAGCAACCCATTATGATAATTCAGTATTCCTACTGCAGACAACTCTGCTGAAAATGAAAAGCCAAATTCTCCACAGCCCTGAGAAGCATCAGGAACTGCAGCAACAGTGTTCAGGCTGGTATTTATTGAATTGTTTGTCTATAATGCAATGCCACAGTTTAAAAAATTAAATTAGTTTAATTATCCTATTTAAGGCGATAACTCTCCTGTTGCTACCACTCCCATAATTTTCTGCATTTCCATCTCCTAAATTATCCACTTCTAGGCTTTTTTTTCTAGCCCTTATATATCTGAAAAAAATACCCTTCGAGGTATAATTAACTTTTTCATTCAGAATCCTAATTTCCTCTCTCAGACATTTTCTGCAGTGTTTAAACTATTTATTATGCAAACTTAGAGAAGTCAAAATATGAATTATGTACAAATCTACGTACTGGAGTTCTCAGCTAATCACTGCATCTTTGTGTCTTGTGGTTGAAGGGAACCAAAGTGCACGGAGCAGGAAACATCAGAGTCCAGAGCTCAGCGTAGAAATTTTCTTCCTCCTTTAAAAGACAACCTTTTCCCCCCAAAAAATTAAATAACTTAATGTCATCCTTTTAATGATTTTATGTTTTATCCTGTGTAGATGTAGCTTCTTATCACCCACCGCTGTGTTTGGCTCCCTGCACATCACGCTCCCTTCATCTCCTCTCGGTGCTCTCACTGCAATGGGACATGTGAGGACTTGCAATGATTTCCTCAGCCTGGGGAAGATCACACACGCTTGGTGTCTGATTCTTCTCCTTTTTTCCCGATTTTCCTCATTTGTTTTTTCTTTGTCTTTGCATTCCTTGGCTTTCCCGGTGGGGTTTCACACTTGTGAGGGTGTGGGCTCTCTCCTAGAGCCTTGTACTCATCAAAGGTGTGTCTCCACACATCTTTTAGGCTTTGGCAACATGCTAAAGGATGTTCTTGGTGTGGTTGGAGCTGCACAAGGCTCCTGCCTAGACTGAGACCTGAAACAAATCAAAGAAAAAGAGATTTTCCAATCCATGACTCTTCTTTCTGTTAATTAATAGCACGTCAGTGGCCATCTGTCTGTCCTGTCAGCAGGAAGATGTTCCAAACCCTCTGCAGCTTTTCAGGGCCATCTTTTCCTGTTGGAACTAACATGGGATTATGTGGAGAAAGCTTTTTGCTCCCCAATGTATGTGACTTTAAGAAAAGGGAAAAAAATATATGCTTCTATTTATTTTTGCATATGGGATTTTTATGATGCATTAGCACAGAAAATGGACAAGTGGGGTTCCATCCAAGGAGAGGATTGTGAAATGAGTGAATTGCTACACCTGGATCTTCTGATTGTGTGAGGCTGGGATGCTCCACTGTTCTGGTTGAGAGCAGGAGCTGGATTTTCTGTAATACAAAGAGTTCTTAAAGGGATTTGTCTAAGAAAATAAGACTTACTTCCCCTAAATTTAGCAGCCAAAAGGTCAGGCATTCTGTCTGACCTACCAACCCAAATTCAGTCATCCCTGACTAAATAGTTATTAAAATGGGTGGGATAAAGTGTTCTTTTGGAATTTTTCTGTGTGTTGAATATATAGAAAAGGAGACCAGACTGTATGTGAACAGAGACTGGACACCTCTGACAGCCTGGATTGTATAAGGCTTGGGAAGGGAGGGAAATACAGTCCTGAATCATAGAGAAAAAACCCTTCTCTAAGAAAATTCTGGGCAAGATTTTAATTTATCAGTCCCACAGGGGCTTTCAAGCAGAGTAAATGAATGTGTTGCTGAAGCTGTGTCCATATTCAAGCCCAAATCAGGGATGTTTGTACTTCTGGAATGAAATTTGACCAACAGATAAATACTGCTGAACATGTGCAGCTAAAAAAGGAAAGCTCCAGGTTGTTTTCTGGAAGACTCATGCTCAAAGCAGGAGCTCAAACCCTGCTAAATGTACATTTTATTCCATGCCTTTGGCCACCAGCCCAGTGGACATATGGAAAAAGCTGGTAGGTGCAATTCATTAGGAAAAAGATGATGGGACTTGTGAACGTGGAAACCAAAATACTGAGGTTCTGTCTGTGAAGTCAGAGTAAATTTTTAGAGACTTTGGGATTTTATTCTGGGTGGGGTCATAGATCTTTACCCAGACAGACTCCTGTAGAACTGGGAAAGAGGAAAAAAACCTGTCCCATGTGGTTTTGTGAGGAAGATGGTCCTGCAGTCTCCCAAAAGGAGAGGAAAAAGCTTTATTGTTAAATACTTTTATATCAGTTTCTCTGTTTCTTCCTAATTGGCTGTGTCTCACTACCAAAGGCCCCTGACTGCTCTTTTCACTCAGGCATGTGGGTGTGTGCATGAGGTGGAAGAACTTGTTTGGATTCTTGTTTCCTTCTCCATCCTTTCGGAAGTCAACAGCTCCAGAGGAGAAGGATTTTTGCAGCAGTTTAGCTGTAACCTCAGTGTAACCTGAATTTAACTTCTAAGTCAGGCCATGGGACTCAAACCTGCAGTTTTAGAAAACCTGGTGGGAATTACAGATTTTGTGATTTGGTCCTTTACACCGTCCCATTAGTCTTGAAAGTTCAAACAAGCCTACACCAGGGGGAGAAATAATTGCAGGAGATCTGAGCTGGAACATCAGATGGAGATTGGAAAACAATCAAAATAAGTTAAAAATACCTTTGGCAAAGACAGCCACAGGGTTATGCTTCTGAAAAGCTGAGTTCCTTTCTCATCAGGGATTCTCACTATTATTTTTATTTATTGCTTTTGACACCTGGTTTATCATACCAAGAAATATTCTGGCTCTGCAACCTCCTGATAGATGCAGGGTGCATCTTTCCAACACAGCTGCCTCTGTCCTAGCAACAGGCTCAGGATGCAACCAAATCCCACTGTAATCAGGGCTGGACAAGTTGAAGGATGGATAAGATGGATGCAGTGATGGCTGCTGAGAGGATGAGGCTGAAACTGTGTCTAGGAGACTTAAAGACTGGCTGCAGCAAATAAAATATGCGCAGCAAGCGGAACAGATAATGTCAGTTCAAATCTTATTTATCTCATCAGTAGGAGCTCTGTGAGTTTGTTGCTTTCCCTTTTCTTGCTATTTTTTGTTCGGGATGTCTCTCATTAACCTGCTTTTCCCTGGATTTGTTTGTGTCTAACTTTGGCAGCCAGCCAGCAGAAAGCAGGGCTTTAATTTCACAAACTGTAGATTGCGTCCCAGTTATTAAATCATATTTGTTTCTCTCTTTCCAGAGTTTTGTTTTAGGCTTGTTTTTTTTATTTTTTTTTTCCCTCCCTATTCCTAGCTCTATTTTTTTTTTCTGTTTTGGCTTAGTTTTTGTTGTTGTTGTTGTTATTTCTTTAATTTCTATGTAATTTTACTTCTCTCATTCCCACCAAGGGAAAACAGCAAAGAGATTTAACTCTTGGGATGCCCCAAACAAAACCAGGTGGGCCAGAGGCTGCTCTGGAAAGGGTCCTGACCCAGTGGGGTCCCTGACAGTGCCAGGGGCTGTGACACAGCCCACAGAGCCAGAAACTGCCTGGGGCTGAGAGAGCCACTGGAGGACTGTGCTGGTGAGCTGTGGTCTGGTGGATGCTCTGGTCCATGGGGTGAGAGGTACTTTGATAATGCAGTGCCTTTGGGACTCTTTTCTGTCAATGAGAGAGGTTTTAAGAAGCAGGAAGGGCATCCATATCCCTTCCTGTCTCTCTCTAACCTGCAGTGGTTTCTTGGTTCCTCAGCCTTTACGCATGGTAGTGGGAAAAAAAAAAACCTTTCTCAGGAGACCTTTCCAGAGCAGAGCTGAGGCTCCCCTTGCACAATCCCCTCTTCTTCTGAACTCTCAAGGAACACCTCAAACACAAGTTGTCTAAACTTCTGTGTTGTAAATCTCCCCCTCTCCTAAGCAAGAAACAGTTTTGCAAACACTGGCTCACAGTTCTGCATCTTGGAGGTTGAAAGGGAGTTTTAGGCATCTGTGTTCTTTTTTTTAAATAGCTCTTGTGACTGCTGGAGCATGGACCTGCAGATAGGAGCAGCAGAGCTGAATAATCCACATTCAAATTTGGGCTCAGGCCAAGTTACCACTGTGAAAATTCTGGTTGCACAAGTCAGGCAGAACATTTGAACAGTGCTTGGGAGAGGGGCTTTAATTTCATGAACTTCAGCAGGACCCAGTGATGCCCTTCCCCACCCACAGCTTGGAATGGGACAGCTCTGAAACCAAAGGGATTCACACTGAAGGCAAAGAGTCTGTCTGGCTCATAACAAGATTCTCCTGGATATCTAAAGATGTGTTTTAGCATGTAATATAATTTTTTTAATTGTCTATTTCTTCACTAAGTATCATCCACATTCCTTAATTATGCAATATCTGGAAAACATCTCAATTCTGTTGCTGATTTAAAAAAAAAGAAAAAGAAAAGGGTATCAATCCATTGTGTTTCACCCAGTGATGTCTCTTTTCCCCATGGAGGTGCAAAGATGGCTCATTCAGTCAAGAGAGATTGCTCAGAGGTTCCCAATCCATCAACCTGGCATGGAGAAGATGGATGGAAAAGTTTTTTTAAGGACATGTTAGTGTACACAGGAACTCTGAGAACTGTATTTCAGATCCATCTATTAAAAAAAAACAAACCAAACCAAACAAACCCCCAACCCCCCACACACACAAGAAAGAAAACAACCACCAACCCACCAAAAAAACCCAAAAAACCCAAAACAACAACAGGGATTGTAAGACACAAAAGTCCCCCTCCAATTTTCCCTATCACGAAGTCTAGCTAACATTTCTAGCACAGCTGCTATCCTAATTAAAGCCTAGGGTGTTTCAAAGCACAGGCAGTAAAATACCATTATATGCTATTTCTAGTCTCAACTCTACAGTCTCCACTGAACCCTTGCCAATCCTATGGGAAAGAAGAGACACACACAGAGATTTGGGCCCAGACATTCGGTGTGCTCAGGCTCTTAAGTCCCCATTGAAATGGAGTCAGTGAGGATCCAGGCTGGAGGAAATCAGAAGCTACAGAAAGGTCATTTCTGAGAACAAAAAAGGTTTCTGCCTAAAGCCTGCTCCCAATTCTTATGAATTCCTTCTGTGTTGCAGGACCTGTTTGTGTTTGCTGGCCTTTCCCTCCCCATCCATCCCGAAGTTCCCTCGTGAGCTGGCGCGAGCCAAGCTGTGGGTTATCGCCGTCCCTTCAGCAGAGCGGGTGTGGGCACCAGATGGTGCATTGCTCTTGGGCTGGCACGGGATGCAAAGTTGCATTTCAATGTCAGTGAGCAGCTAAATGACTGAGGGCTCATCCAGACAGACTTCAGGCACTGGTCTGAAGATCCTGAGCCTGGGCTCTCACAAACTGTGGAACTCCCTGAGCGGGGGCTGCGCTTCCTGCACGCGCACCTTGAGCAAACCCAAACACAGAGGCTTGAATCCGCTACCTGCCCTTGTTTTCTAGGTCACATTTTACATTCTCAATTGTCCTCTAAACATCAGGCCAGCCTTTCTTCAAGTATGTCTTTTGTTTGATTTGGCTTTTAAAAATTCTTTTTCCCTTGCTGATGCTAACGGTATTTTTGAAGCAGAGAAAATACTGTACGAGAGTTCCTGGCTATTTACTTTGTTTTCACCTTTAAATCCTTTTACCCAAACGACTGGCTTCATTATAGCTTTCATCTTTGTGAAATCAGCTCTGGGTGTGAGTGTGTCCGTGTGGTTTGGATGTTATTTCATTTACATGTGGCAAGAGTTAAAGTCTATGCCACTTGCATACAAACAGCTCTCTGACTTTTAATTCTGGGTCTGAATTCTCTTTATCTGTCAAGATGATGAGGACTAGCACTATCCTCCTGCTAGATAAAACTCTTTTATCCAACATTTTGGGAAATTCTCATCTTCATTTCTGAAAAAAAAATAAATAATCCAGCATATTTTAGTTCTAGCAGTGTGAGATCTCTTTCATAGGCCACACAGATAAAAAGTCTTTTGGTTCCTACCTATAACAGAGAGGTGTGTAAAGAGCCAGACAAGAAGTCAAGTTTCTCTCTGGTCTGCAGTGGGTAGCAGAAAGGACCTGATTTGGTTTGTATTTGTGAGAATATGAATTCAGATCACTTGCTACAGAGTTCTCAGAGACTCAGAAACATTAAATGCCATTTTTGACATAAGAATATTGTCCTCCTACTTTTATTTGCCTGGTTTTGCTCTCTAAAGACATCATAACCAGTGCTTTTAACATTCCACTCATGCAAATCTTCCCATCAGGCTTCAGTAGCACCAAAGTAGGTCGAATTTGTGCTCATATGTGTGGAATTCCTATTCCTCCTTTCCTACCCGGAATCTTCACATTGGTGTACAGGCAATTAAAGATTTTCTATTCCTCCAACTCTCTTGGTACCTCAATTAATCGGGTTCTCAACATCTTGATTTTGTGCTAAATTAGTGTTCCCTGTCCCTTCTCTTCCTCCTCCCTTTTGCTCTGAGTTGTCTCCTGCACCCTGCTCTGCTCAGCCCCTCCTGGCACTGCCTTCTCCTCCACTGGAATAGATTTTTCCCAAGCAGCACAGCCTTGTGCTCACACAGAATCACCAATAGACCATAAAAACCACTGCAATTTCACCTCCAGAATGTTTGACCCAAGTGTGTACCCAGGCTTGTGTGTAACAAGTGAGTTATTTATCCTAAGATTCATTAAATACTTGTCAAGTGGGTTCAGCAATGAAGTATTGCTATTTTTTTGGTTTTTGGGAATGATCCAATCAGTCCTTGGATTATCTTTCATGGTGGGATTGCTGAGGTGGCCTGTGCAGGACCAGGAGCTGGACACAGTTACCCCTTTGGGTCCCTTCCAACTCAGGAAATTCTATGATTTCTTGGGGGAGAATCTGAGAAAGGATCTCTCTTTTCTTTGGATTATTTTCACCTCCCCCCCCCTTTTTTTTTTTTTTTTTTCTTAAATAGATATACACAATTTTCTTTTAATCTATGCTCTGAGTACATCCTCAGTCCCATGCAGATCCATATTCCATTCTACTAATTGGATCATCAGAGATAATTTCCTACATAACAGCCTAAGAGACTCGAAACAACTGAACATTTCCAGTTAAGTGAAAATTATTCTGTTTTCCTTCTGTTTGGAGGTCTCATTCTCAGGACAGCAGTTATGCATTAGGTCACCAAATCCTTCTGGTGCTGGTGGTTTCTGAGTGTCCAGTTGGGTAATTCTGGTCTCAGCTCTTCTGTGAAGCTTAAGAGATTTTGTGCAAAACTAATATCAGAGAGTCCTAGAAGAGTTTGAGTTGGAAAGATCCTTAAAAATCACTCAGATCCAACCCTCCTGCTGTGGGCAGGGACACTTCACACCACCCCAGGTTGCTCCAACCTGGCCTTGGATGCTTCCAGGGGCAGCCAGAGCTTCTCTGGGCATCCTGTGCCAGGGTCTCACCACCCTCACAGGGAAAGATTTATTCTAAATCTCTAATCTAAGCCTCCTCTCTGTCAGTGTGAAGCCATTCCCCCTTGTCCTGTCTCTCCAGGACCTTGTAAAGAGTTTCTCTCCATCTTTCTTGTAGCCTCTTCAAGAACTGGAAGGTCACAATTAGGTCACTCTGGAGCCTTCTCTTCTCCAGGCTGAACATTCCCAGCTCTCCCAGCCTTTCCTCACAACAGAGCTGTTCCATCCCTCTGATCAACCTGATGACCTCCTCTGGACCTGCTCCAACAGCTCCAGGTCCTTCCTGTGCTGGGGATCCCCTGAGCTGGATGCAGAATAGGATTTCCATGAGAATTCCATTAGTGGAGCCTCCAGCTTCCATTGTGTAGCTGCTGCAGACATGGGAACAGTTCTGGTGGGCTCTGAGTCACTGTGTTCTCAGGACATTCACCCAGCCACCTCCAAACCCAGCTCACAGAATTCAGAGCAGTCCCAGATCCCTCTGTTCCCTTCCAGGATGAGATTTTTGTCTCCACCTACTCAGGGATAAGACACCAGTCCCAGCAAAAGGTCCAGCCCCCAGCAAGGTGCTGACTCACTTTGGGCTGCCAGAGACAGAGGCTTTCCTTAAAAACACAGTACTTTTAAAAGCAGATGAATAATGAACCCGAAGCCACATTTCTGCAGCTCAATGGTGACATCCAGTGACTGGCTCACTTATTCCCAGGTGTGCATTCCATAGGGGCACGCTGGCCCTGCTCCTTGGCTTTGGGGATGGCTCACATGTCTCCTGCAATCACATCATGGTCATGCTGGAAAATACTTTAAAACGAAATCCCTGTTCAGATTTGCATAATCACTTAATTGCAGGGCCTCACATCTCTTTTGTTCCCATTGAGCGGCTCTGTGCAGCCAGGGCCGTGTCCACACGCTCCTCTCCCAGCCCTAATGTACCTGGGAAAGGTTTAACTCTGTTGATGAAGCAATTCCAGCCTTTTAGCAGGAATTTCAGCAGCAGCAGCTGACAGGTAACTTCCCTGTGACCTGAAGTGATCTGAAAGATTTTATAAGCCAAGGCTGGGAGTTGTTCCTTTGCAGTCACACGATGCCTGTGGATGTGGGGTTTGGTGGGGCTCTCCTGGGCTGTTTGGGCAGAGAAACAAAGGGAGGAAAGGCAGAGGAAAGGGGTGAAGTGCTGGAAAGGAGCAGGAAAAACAGGCATGAAAAGAAAATGGATGGAATGACAGGGAACGACAAAGAAAAAAAAGGAGGAAAAATAAAAAAAAAAGAAAGAAAACGTACGGAGGGAAAGGCACCAAAAGGAAGCTGAGGGAGAAGCAGAGATGAGGAGGAGGAAGAGCTGTCCCAGTCTCAGGGAGAAATGATGCTGTGAAGGGACCTGGGTGCAGAGGAGATGGCGTGAGCTGAATAACTGTCAGTGCAGCAGCATCCGGCTTTCCACGGTGATAAATGTCACATGTCTTTGCTGACACTTGATAAAGGTTCTGTCTATCAGCAGTGCCAGCCAGCAGGGCCAGCTGGCTCCAGATTAACCTTCAGCGCTGCTCTTTCAAAGAGAAGTCCCAGAATTTTCTTCTCTTTCACCACTCCCTCTTCCCAGCCCATTCACCCTGCTCACCTCACTGCTTTCTGGCACTCAGCTTAAAAAAAGACCATGAGAAGCAGAAATAAAACTGTCTGACTTAGCCAGCCAAGGAGACACAGTCTGGGGCTGGGCTCATCCAAGCAAGGCTCTTAAGTAGGATGGAAAACATGGAAAAATCATGGAAATGTTAAAATAATAGAGGAAAAAATAAAAGAAAATAAATTATCTCACCCTTGAAACAACTCTTGCAGCTAATGAGTCATTGAGGCAGGCAGTTCCTCAGCCAGTGTTAAAAGATGGGTGCTGATTTATGCCACAAGGATTTGGCTTTTGTCCTGATTTAACCTCAGCTGGAAACAAAGAACCACAGAGCTGCTCACTCCATCCCCTCCTAGAGAGTGGGACTGGGAGAATTAGAAAAAAAGAATAACTCATGGGTTAAGATAAAAGCAGTTTAATAACTGAAACTAAATAAAATTTTATAAAACTACTAGTAGTAGTACTACTAATGATAGTGAAAAAGTGAAGGGGAGGGTTAAAACCCAAGAAAAACAAGTGCTGCCCAACACAACTGCTCAGCAGCCCCTGCCTGATGCCCACACCATCCCTGAGCAGTCTCAGCCCCTTCCAGCCAAATCCCCTCAGGTTCTCTGCTGGACAAGAAGCTCTGTGGTGTGGAATGTCCCTGTGCATAGTTTGGGTCAGCAGTGCTGGCCATTCTCCCTCTCAACTTCTTGTGCACCTCCTCATTGGCAGAGTGCTGGAAAGTCCTGGATTTGGGGAATCAACAGGGACCAAACCATCAGTTTGTTACCAATATTCTTCTGATTTTGCTTCCAAAATGAAGCACGGGCCCAGCTGCTAAGACAAAAATTAACTCTGTCCCAGCCAATGTCTCATGTGCTCACAAGGGGAGAGGAACATGGTGACAAAGGCACTGCAAGACCAGATCAATTAAACTGTCATTATATGCTTAAATAAACTCTGGATTGGCTCTGAGAGCACTGGGAAGTAACTAGAGTCATAATATCTCCCATGGGGAGGCCTAAACATCTTTTAAAAATGCAAACATTCTAAGCCATAATTGGAAAGTGCAGCCTGGCCACATTATTAGCTTCGTTTTGGAGGTGAAACCAAAAAGGGAAGGTTATTTGTCTGAGGTGAAAAATCAGCAAAAAGCCCAAGTGCAAAAATAGTAAAGCAGCTGGTCAGCCTGGAATCAGGAGAGGCAGCAACATCTGAGCTGCACAACAACAACATGAACCAATACAAACCACCTGAATTGCAGCTATTCAGGAAGTGAATTATTCAGAGAGGATAAGAATAAATCACACATTAGTACATCAGGTTAATATGGCAGCAAATAACAGGAGAACAGGGTTATTTAGGATATATATAAATTCTTGTCAAGTGAGGTAATTTTTTTTTCTCCCTCTGGGCTCAATGAGACAAACATGCAGTCAGTTCTGACTATCTCAGCATCAACAATGTATTGACAGCTTGGAGGGAACTCAAAGAACATCTTCAGAGATGATTTAGGGACTGGAGGGATTGATTTACAAGGAAAGATTTTATGCTCTAAGTGGAATAGATTCATCTCTACTATAATTCCATTGATGTCAAAGGACCAAGCCTTGCCCTCAAATACAACAATGTAGATGTGGCAAAACTTCACTGGAGTAAAAATGTAAGGTCATGATTAGGGGGAAAAAAATGGAAAAGGAATATTGTTAGACTTTGGAAATATCACTGTGGAGAAACAGTACAAACTCCAGTGTTTGTGACATTAAAAATTAACCAAGATAATAGTATTGAACAATATTGTACAGAGACCTGCAGTGACAAGGGAAATAAAAATACATAAGTGCTATTTCCCCATATTTTTATTATGATGATGATTACTGTTATATGAAAGCCGGAATCCACATCTGAAATTAACTGCCTATTGGCCCTTTTAAACATAACATGTTTTAATATAGACAACACATACCAGGGGAAAATCCATCTTTGGCAGAGCCAAAGAAAATAAGGATGGTTTTTAAAGTATGTAATGGATAAAGCAAACCCTAACAAAAGTATCAACCTGTTCCAATATACATCAGCCAGGGATGGTAAAGCAGAGATGACAAACTGTTAATAACAATAGAAAAAAGGGAATTCTATTCAATATCATTTTGGAAACTGCAGTAAAGAGATGGCTCTGAGGAAAGGTTTTAGAGGATGCCTGAAATGAGCTTTAGGCTGATTTGTAATTCAAAGTATGAATCACAGAATCACCAAGTTTTGAAAGGGTCCCCCAAACCATTGAGCCGATGCCCACCTTGCCCCCAGCCCAGAGCTCTGAGTGCCATGTCCAGGCATTCCTTGGACACCTGCAGGGAGCTCTGAATTCCCCTGTGCAGCCCCTGGCAATGTCTGAGCAGCCTTTCAGTCAGGAAATTCCTCCTCATCTCCAACCTGAACCCCCCCTGGCACAACTTGAGACCATGTCCTCAATGTCCTGTCACTTAGGAAGAAGAGAGCAATCCTCGCCTGACTCCACCCTCCTGTCAGGGATGGATAGAGAGTGAGAAAGTCTCCCCTGAGTCTCCTTTTCTCCAAGCTAAACAACTCCAGCTTCCCTGGCTGCTCCTCACAGGACTTACAAGCTGGTGTAGTCCTCCTGAATCCCAGAATTTCCCAGTAGGTTTTTTGTTTGCTGTAGGAGGGGGGAACTATTACCCCTACTCTTTTACCTCTAAGACAAAAATAACATCTCTAGCAGAAAAAAAAAAAAGAAAAAGCTGACGATTTTTGAAAAAGCAAGAGGACCTAAGCAGGTTTCAGAGTGGTTTTGTGTCTAGCTTTAGAAATAAATCAAGGCAGTTGATGTGCACAGAGTGTGAGGAGGAAGTGAGGCACAGGAATAGTTGTGTCTATCACAGTCGAGATCTGGAAGATAAAAGGCATCAAAATTCTATAAAAAAGATATAATTTACTCTGCTGTGTATGAGCATCCCCTCTGACTGAAGGGGTAGGATCTCTTCCAGAGGGAAGAACCCACAAGTGCTACATTCAGTCCTGGAAATCCATGGAAATCCATGGAAACCCATGGAAATCCATGGAAATCCATGGAAATCCATGGAAATCCATGGGTTGCTGCCTCTTCCTACCCCAGCCAGCTCTCCAGGAATGTAAAACAGGGCTATGGGTGGTCACAGCCCCTCTGCCCTGGCCAGGGGCTGATAACCAAGGCTGATAAAGAGAAGTTCCAAAAAAAAAAAAGTGCACTAACTGGAAAAGAAGGTCTTTTAAGGAAGTGCAGAATGAAAAAAGAAGGAAGAGAAGACCAAGGCATGGAGATCTCCACAGAGAGAGGATAAATCAGCTGAAAGGCTTTGGCAAACAACCAGCTGAGAAGTTGATTTTGCTGGGCACAACCTTTGAACAGAAAACCGCTGACAGCAAGGAAGGTGAAGAAATCTTTTAGGCTCACCAGTAGAGGAACAGCTATTATAGACCAGTCTGGGTACTTGAAATGAAAATCAAGAGACAGTTTGGAAGATATCTAACCCATAAATACAAATAAAAGTCATAAATGAGAGTTACAGGTAACAGGATGGTCTGATAACAATGTGACATTAAAAATAAAACCTACTATATGGGATTACAAGTTACTTTGGATTGTTAATTTATCCTGACATAAATACAGTAAAAATAATGGAAGAGCTAATAGAGGAACCAATTAATAAAGAATTAAGGGATAGGAATAGAATTAATGACTGTCAACATGATTTTATGGAAAATAGGTTTTATCAAATAAGCCTGATTTAATTATTTGGGGAGATTCCAAGTTGAACTGATAATCACATTGATGGGCTTGGCTTCAGCAAAGCCTCTCTGACTCAGTATCATAAAATGGTTTGTTTCTAAAAGTTAGAGCTACACTAATAGAAAATAGACTAAACAGATTAAAAACGTACTGACCTTGGTGACTTCAGCAAGAACTAATTAATGGGGCTTTACCACAAGCATTTTCTCCTTGGGGAATTTCTATGTATACACATATTTGGACCCCCAAATTAATATCAGTATATGTTCACTCTTGCCAAAATGTGTCAATGCAGCAAAGTTTGAGGAAGTGGCATGAGAGGGTACTTCTAGGCTGTGTTGGATTTGTCTGACAGGTCCATTTAATAAAATATCCAGCCATGCTGGGGGCTGTTCTGGATCAGAGCTGACCTGGGATGACACGTGAGGAGACATGAAATGGGCTTGGACACAAAATCCTGACACTCCAGATCCCCTTTGCTTTTTATTTTCCTGGATCCCACTGCAATGTCCTGGGTGCTGCTGGAGGCAACTGCCTGAATTCTGAATTGGCTGATGCCTGCTCTTATTTTTCCAGTGCCACCTCCTACTGCCTGTCCTTAGATCCCCATGCCCTGGATCAACCCCTGGCACGTCCTGACAGCCACGACTTTGCCTGTCCTACCCATGACTGTGTTTAACTCAGAGCCTGAGAACTTTGGTATAGGTTATTATAACTCAAAACCTTCTCCCTTATGTTCTTCAGATCACATCCCAAATAATCCCCCACGCTCAGACAGCCAAAGCAGGCCGCTATCTTCTAGAATCCACAGTCAGAGACCTTTCTGAGGGTGTTTTGCTACCCCTCCCTTTTGCCCTCCTGGTAGATCTCTGTCAGGCTCTGTAATGAACACACTCCCAAAGGAAAAACAAGTACTTATATTTCTCCCCCTCCTTTCCAGATCCCCACCCACAAATAAGTGGAATGCTTTTAGTGCACTTAGTGTTCTCAGATTATGTTAAAATATACCAAACATACACTGTTCTAGTCTTTCATGAAAACTTTAAATTGCTATTTCTGGGCTCAATTCAACCCTTGCCTCATTCTGTGATAAAAGGACTTAAAAGCACTGTTCTAGAATAGAATAGGCTTTGGGTTTTTTATAGTGTCTTTCACATTCCCAGTATCCCAAAGGGCTTTACAAAGCACTGATGTAGGGACGGGAAGTACAGTGAGCGTAGGCAAATGCAGCATCCATTATGTGCTCAGGGATGGCTCATGCACCCAGCACCCAGCTTTATGTAACAGCAGTGGGGCTGGAAAGGGCTGGAGCATCACCTGGACACCAAAACCCCCAGAAAGGGATGGCTGGGAGGCTGGAGGTGGAGCGGAGCAGGAGAGGCAGGAAAGCGTGGCTGGGAGGTTGCAGGTGCTGTGTTTGAAGCAGTCAGTGGCACTGATGTGCCTGGGGAGGCTGAACCTGGCAGAAATCGGGATAGGGGAGGTTTTCTGGGCTGCTGGAGGCAATCAGCACCTGGGTGTGTGAACATCCTTGCTGGATAAAGGCTTAGCAGGCAAAGTGTGTCCAGGATGGAGTGGTGAGGGTGGGAACTGCTTGTCTGTGCTTGGGGCTGGGAATAAGGTGTGGGAGAGCCACAATGAGATGGAAATCCTGCATTTGCTGCGTGCCTGTGGAAGGAAAATCAGCAGGAAGGGGATGCCCAATGCCTGTGGCTGAAATGTGTGCAGGTTATTTGTGTATCTGGAACAAAAACCATGTCCCAAGGCTGCACCCACCCACACAGGGGAGGCCTCTGTGCCTGGGGCACCCAGGAATTCACAGCTCTTCACCCAAAGGGTAACTCAGGGATACCCGGTAGGAGAACAATAAAACCCAGGAATGTGAGGGCTCCAGGTCTGAGGAGTCTCCATAGGATCTGTCCCAGTTCCCAAGGGTTGTTCCCTCTCACACAACTGCTGATCTGAGGAAGATCACAGAGGGTCTTCCAGCAGGGCCTGTGGACCACCAGATCAGGCTCAGGGCCACCAACAGCTCAGGAAATACAAGAAAATATAAAGCAAGCAAAACTTCTTCCTGGAGGGCACGTGGCACAGAACAGAACAAATCTGTTTGGAACTGGCTGTGGGGTTTCTCGATGTTTGCATCAGACTAGCTCAGAAAGAACACATATCATTTTACTTCCACTCAGTCCTTTGTTCCTTTTAAAGTCTGGCTTTTTAGAGACTTAGCATTAAAAAAAAATGAGAATTTCCCGCAATAGATTTTTTTTTCAGTGCATCACAAGGCATTCATTTAAATGTAGAATATTTTTAAAGATGTAAACACCTAATGGACGTTACCTACTCTGACAGAAATGGATCTCTGTTTTAATGTCAGGGTTTTCACTAGAAAAGGAATTTAAATCAAACTGGGAAAAAAAAACAGACCACAAAGCACTTTGTAACCTCTTCTTAAACACAAACAAAACAAAAGAATAAATTTTAAACACTCCCTCTTCTGTCTCTTTTCTGAAGCGCTGTGGGCCAAGTCATGCTTTGAGGTGGTGAAGACTGAGAAGTCTTGAGTCAGAAATAATAAATGATAACACCCTGCCATGGCATGGAGGCTTGTGCAGAAGTCAGGAGAAACAGGTGCAGGAGGCAGAGACACCATCAGGGCTTTTCAAGGGGGATAAAAACCTTATTCCAGACGAAAAGGTAGGGAGCTTTATGTTTTAGCTCACTAGAACAAAGATAGGTGGTAAAACTTCCCCATGTGGATCATAAATCACATAAATGCTGTGGAAAATATCACACCACACTTCCACGACACATCCTTGAGTTGCTCCCTCCATAACCCCCTGACAGGGCTTGTTTTTGAGCAGAACTCTGAGAGACAAATTTGGGGTAATGAGGTTTGTAAAACCCGTGTTTGTTCTTGCATGTAAATCCATCCAGATGTTCAGCTGCAGCTCCTCCATGGGGCTCCACATGGCATTTGCTTCACTCCCAGATATCCCATGAATTATAGAGCAGTGTTTGCTGCAGGCCAGAGGGAACAAGTGTCTGTAATTCTGGGGAGCCCTGGCTTCCCACGGAGGCCTGGGAGAGCAGCAGCTCAGTCCCTGTGAGAGGCAGAGAGAGGACAGACAGGGAGGATGACACAGGTCCCAGAGGGAAACTTCTGCCAGGCATCCTTTCAGAGCCAGAATGTTACAGCATTAAGGGAGATCTCAGCAGTCCAGTGACACGTTAGCAGAAAGGCTTCAGCAGACCATCCTGCTATTCCATCATCCTACAGGCATCATCCTACAGGCCTGGGCTGGAAGGGATTTTCAAAACCATCCCATTCCACCCCTTGCCATGGCAGGGACACCTTCCACCATCCCAGGCTGCTCCCAGCCCTGTCCAGCCTGGCCTTGGGCACTGCCAGGGATCCAGGGGCAGCCCCAGCTGCTCTGGGCACCCTGTGCCAGGGCCTCAGCACCCTGCCAGGGAAGGATTTTTTCTCAATCTCTAATCCAAATTTGGTCTCAGTTGGAAGCAAGCCTTGCCCATCCTGCCTTTCCCAGCACAGTTTTCCTTCCCTCCCAGGCTGCATCCCTGCCTTTGCTCTGGCCATCAGCTACAGAGCGGGTGGGCTGCTTGTGGTTTGCCTGTGCTTGGGGTGGGTGACAGCAAAGGCAACTTCTGAGCAAGAAAAAAAGATTAAAGAGTAGGAAAACAGCAACATTCCTATCTAAGAGAGCTGGTGGACAGCAAGCAGATAAGCCATAAAAGCCAGAAAATGTCTCCAGACTAAAGTAAATAGTAAGCTCTAAAAATCTACCTCTAAGAGATTATGTAGGTGGAACTCTACAAAAGAAATCTCTGGGTTTACCCCAGTGTGAGCTATTGCTTTGAATCATTTGCCAGGCACTCGAGAGTTTAATATCAGCTTTTGATACAGTATTTTTCTAAAGTGATTTTGAAGATTATATAGAGGGAAAAGGTAAAACTAAACCTGAATGGGAGGGTTTTGTTACAAAACCAGTTTTATAGCCTGACAGAAAAGTCATGAATGCCTTGGTTAAGAATGAAGCCCTGGCAGGATTGGATATTGTTTCTTACCTTGCAAAGTTTTTAGTGAACTGTCTAAAATACCAATGTGCTGCTGCCGAGATTGGCAGATGGAAAGGAGCTGATAAGCCAGAGACAAAGGAAATATCTTCAAATAACCTTTCAGAGAGACATCATTTAATGAACAAAGCAAAGAGATGGGCTTGGAGCAAAGTCCTGAACCAAATACCTTTTGGAGAACAACACAAAGGGGCTGTTTCACGAACAATTTGGAGATGTTGGAATTTGCTCAAATTTCCTTAAAAATTATCCATGACAGATTGGACAGGGCAGGAGAAAAGCACAGCAGAATTAAGTCAGTAGCTGATGGAGATCTAATAACCTGGCTTTTCTGGATGAGTGGCTAAAAAGGATCTCATCTTTTCAT
This sequence comes from Parus major, assembly GCF_001522545.3. NCBI lineage: Eukaryota > Metazoa > Chordata > Aves > Passeriformes > Paridae > Parus > Parus major. The sequence continues at coordinate 7,116,500 of NC_031785.1, forward strand.
CACTTCTAGAACCAAAAAGAACACTTTATAACTGACAGTTTTCAAAACATTCTTAAAAATCTACAGACCTTTGTTAAACAGGGATCTCACTGTGGAGATACTTTTTCTTTTTTTGAGTGGTTGAAATCAGTTCCCCCTCATATTTGTGCAAACCAAGCCCTGTAGACTCTGTGTGCAGCAAGAGGGAACTTGCACAGATCCATTCCAATGATTTTAGTGCCACTGATTTATGCTGGCTAAAAGTCTGGCTTTATTTCTCCACTGTCCTAACTTTATAGATTTTTCACTCTGCACATTAGATTTTTCCTACAGTAACAACTAAAAAGATGAAACTTAAGCAGAGTTGGACTGAGACATGGGTAAAGCATAAAATTTGTGGGATTTGCAAAGGACATAAAAACCCATTTACCCCCAGGTTATGCCACTGAAATGGGCTGCAGTCTCTGGAAGGAGACATTTTTCTTGCAAATACTTTAGTTTGACTGCTCCAGCTGAGGAATACACTTAAATCTGAAGCAAACTCTGGTGGAATAAGCTATACCAGAACCTGTAATATATGTACAGAGGAGATCTCCATCCCTAAAACCAGGTGCATTTCCCTCCTGCGCCCTCCCTGCCCCTTCTGCGCTTCACCAGCTGCCCCTCAGAATAAAGTAATAAAAATTCAAATGAGTTTTCAGGAAAATATACCTGTGGAGGGGAGACACCTCCTGTCACTTTAATAACACACCAGGTTAATAATATTAAATCACTGGAGGCCAAGGAAATGTCACTGGAAATATTTAAGGCTTCCCACTCAGGAGTGATGAGACTTTAAAGCAGCTGGGAAAGAAGCAGGACTGGGTAGGAAGGACTGGTGAGGCTGATCCTGGCCTGAAGGGAAAAGCAATTTTGCAGGGCTTGGCTTCTCATTTAAGGCCTATATAATAGATTAAGAAAATAAAAGCTTATATAATGCTGGAAGTGAAATACATGCTGGTGAAAAGGGGCAGGACAGCTCTGCAGGCAGCAGTCCCAAATTTATTCACCAAATCAACACCAGAAAGACAAGAGTGGGGCCAGTTTTAACCTTTCCTGTGCTGAGAGATTGTTCTTCAATTAATGTCAGAAGTGAGGATTTTACTGACATGAAAATCACCGTGTCCATTTGAACTGGCCATACTCTGGTTTGGGTTTTTACCATACCTTGATCCACCTGGGTATTTTATTGAGGGAACCAGTCTTAAAACAAACCCAGCAATCAAAAATACACAAACCTCTCCTAAAGACAGATGGACAGCACAAGTTTAAGGCTGGCTGGGATTGCTAGAATGATACAAAGCTTTTTGACAGAGCTGTGGGATTTGTGTCACTTAAAAAAAATACTATTTCAATTTTTTTTTATTGATCCACAGACATAACTGGATAGTGTGAAAGTGGCCAGATCCTTAGCTCATGGAAAAAAAAAACCCTTCCATGGAGTTGTTCTGATTTATACCAGATGAAGGTAAAATCCTCTTCCACTGAGGATAATCCACATTTGTTTGGTTCTTGAGTTTGCTGGACAAATGATTCAGAAAGAAGAGGGACTGAAGCAGGATTGTGATTTGAAGGACCCTCGTATCTCCTGCTGCTCACAGCTCTGCTTCTCCTCCCATCAGAAGGAAGCCTTGAGCACAAGTATTGCTTGTGCAGGCTCCAGGTTGTCAGGCAAAACTTTATCCTTAAAAAGCCTCACATGTTCCCAATGTGCTCAGACTCCATAAATTCAACTTTTACCTGCGGCAGTGACAAAGCCCCTTTGGGACTTTTTGGACAAATAGGGATTGGAAGGGTTGTCCCCAAAACATAAAAATGGTGATGAAAAGAAAGGTTGTGACAAATGGGAGACTTCAAAGCCTAAAATAAAGAGGTTGCAGTCCATGTTGATCCTTCCTTGGCTGGCATCATACAGAGTGGTGCCAGTCACCCCCTGACCTCAGTGGGAAGAAATCTCCACACCAGAAGGAAAACTGACAAATATAATCCAGCCTTAAAAAACAACAACAAAAAAACCCTACCAAAAAAACCCCCACTCTCTGGAGCCCAAATCACCAGGTCTGATTGCTGCACCAGGCCAAATTATTAGAAACTAACCCAAACAGAATTAGTGAACACATGGGCAGCACATCATTCTTTTGGAAGAGTCAATACAGCAGCTGTAGAGTGAAGTCATCTCTCACAAATCATTCCAGGCTCTTCTAAGTGATTAAGGAATATATCAATAAGGATGATTTAGTCAATGCAGTGCTCAGAAATTAAAAAACAAAACAAACCTCTCATGGTAAGAGCTCAAAGCTCTTAAAGCAGCTCTGAGCTCATGGGATGAGACAAGTTTTCTTGTTAAATCACCTAAAAAAAGGACAGGAATAAACATACTTAATATATTCATAAATGGGCTGGAAAAGAGGGTTCGTAGAAAGGAGATGAAGTTTGTGGAAGACACAAAATAACTGAGCATAGTCAAATCTGAACCTGAATGTAGAGAATCACAGAATGCTCCTGAGATAAGGATTCAGTGATGACAAATGGAATTCAGTGTTTGATAAGTGTTAAGTAATGTACACAGGGAAAATAAGCCAAACTCCACATTTCCAGTCAGGAATGGGATCTTAGAGTCATTGTAATTACTTCTATAAAATGCTAGTTTAGTGCTCAGAAATGCTCAAAAAGGCAAATAAAATGGAGGAACTGCTGGAATATCAGAGAAGAAGAGACGAGGCACAATTGTTACACATCCCCTTCCCTGGGGACACAACCCAGGAGAGAGGAACTGCAGCTCACTGAGCTCTTCACCATCCTCTCCTTCCTGAGAAATATTGCATCTTGCCACAATCCCCACCACAAAGCAAGGTTTGTTTATGGAACCTAAACACTGAAAACAGGTTTTGTTCCCACTGCTCCTTGCCCTGTGTTGTTGTGTGTCACAGCAGCTCCCCACGAGGGGCCACCTGCACCAATGTCACTTTTTATCATAATGGGCCAAATTCTCTGCAGGCAAAATCAATGGCATTCCCTCTGGATCGATAGAGAGGGGACAGTTAGCACCAGGTCAGGAGGCTGCTAAATAAAAGTGAAGCTGGACACTTCTTGAAATGAGTTTTCCATTGTATCTGAGGACTGAAGAACAGGATAGGGTCGGTTTCATGTTCACCAAAACAGGGCAAATAAGGTTTTGTTCAGTGTAATATAGACATTTCTTTCAGAGGAAGGAAAAAAAGAACCCTCTGCTTGCTTTTGTTTATTTGATGTTTCCCCTCCCTACTCAGCCCCAGAAGAGAAAATAAGCTGATAAAGTCTATAATAGCACTAACACATGTATCAACAATACTGACATGTTTTCAGTAGAATTTTCAGTTCATTCTATTTTCCATCTCACAATGAAATTCAGTTCAATTGAAAGATTCAATAGTAATTGGAAATAAGCTCTGGAAATTGCATAATCTACTTCTCAAAAACCCAGGAATTAACAAACAAACATACAGAAAACACACAAACCTAAAGGACCCACATTCTGTCAAGAAGTAATAAGTCAATTAAATTCATGCACAATGTGATTCTTGGCTGATGGGAGAATACAAAGAGAGAGGTCAGATTCTGTTTTCAAAAAGAAGCCTCATGAAAAGGAAAGTAAATGGAAATGTCATTATTGAACATTATGATGAGAGATGAAAGGAGTCTCAACCAAAAAAAAAAAAAAAAAAAAGCTCCAAGGAGGTGAAATGTAAATTGTTTAGATAGAAGGCAAATGAAAGGAGATGTGATAAGGTCAGCCATGAGTAAACATGGGGGAGAGCTGCAGCTCAGGTTCAGATGATAACAGTAATAAACACGAGAGGGCCTGAGTGGAAAGCAGGTGAAAATCAGCACAGTTTCATCCCCTCCAGTGGGGCTGCACAGATTCACACCCACAGAGTCCTGCTCACAACAGCACTCAGTGTTTAGGCAGCTCTTTCATCTGCTGTGCACAAATTACTGTCTTCACCCACAGAGGGAGAAAGGGAGAGGGTACAAAGGCCTTGGGGATTTTCATTTCTTCTTCTAAACGTAAATGTGCATTTTGGTTGTTATGGGATTTGAGGCCAAAGCCATCTCCAAACAAAACTGAACACCTGGAACCTCTGGAGATAAGATTTGCCCCAAAACAGGCATTTCCCAGGTGCCTAAAGGAGTCAGAGGACTTGTCCATACAGCACAACTCAGGGCCACAGAGCACTGGTTAAGATCCCTCACTGAAATGACTTAAATATGGATAAAAATAGTCCAGCACTAGCCCAGGCATCCCTTGGGAGTGCCTAAGAGGTTTCAAGGACAGGCACTGAAAGGAAGTTCTTTCATAAGAAAACACCCATGTTTTGAAATGGTTGTGGCTAGGAAAGGGTTAGGTTAGATCAAAATGGTGACTATTGAGTTATGATTGCCTAATTCTAACACACACACACCTGGGATACCTGCAGGAATTCTGGACATGGGCACTGCTGAGGGGGGATTCCTGAACTGTATTTCCTGCTCTGTTACTGGGCTCCTGGTGGCAGCTACATGTGAAATCAAATCCCTGCAGAGACATCATTTTCCTAGACAAGTTAATCATTCCATAAGGGCGCTCCTTCCCCTTGCCATGAACTGGAGCACAGCTCCTCTGCCTGCTCCTAAACTCGGCTCCAAACTGGTTGCCACTCATTTGTGAGGAGGAAATCCCTGGGCTTGGCACAGGCAGGTTTGTTTAATATGTGGAGCTCCAAGAGATCCACGGGGATGGAAGGTTCTCAGTGGACGCTCGTCATCATCAAATGTAGGATGATAGTTAATTAGCTGGGATGTCTCTTGGTGCCCGGGAGAGCAGCTATTCAAGCCTGACAGAGATAACTTGTCTGAGGAGCGAGTAATCCTGATAAATGGAACTCCAGAAAAGGACAGGAGAAATTAGAGAGGCAGGAGCAGTATCTCTCCATGTGAGATTAGGAATTTTGATCCCCCTTCTAGCACTGTCAGTGTTAGGTGACACTCCAGCTGGGCTGAAGAGATATTTGGTGCTCTCATCCTCACTGACTACACCATCAGTGACCCTCAACATCCACAGCTAACCCTGCTGGATCAAGGGACATCAAAAGTGCTTCTGGCCTCTATGTTCCAACACACATATAAAAAATAAAACATTTGGGGGAAAAAGAAAAAGTTTTTTAATAGAACTTAGCTATAAATGGTCGATATCTGTAACAGTCTGATCCTTCCTGGGGTCCCCAGCACAAGAAGGACATGGTCATGATGGAGAGAGCCCAGAGGAGGACACAAAGTTTATCAGAGGGATGAAGCAGCTCTGCTGTGAGGAAAGGCTGAGGGAATTGGGATTGTTCAGCCTGGAGAAGAGAAGGCTCTGGGGTGACTGTTGTCTTCCAGTACCTGAAGAGAACCTAAAGAAAGATGGAGAGAGACTGTTCACAGCACCTGGAGAGACAGGACAAGGGGAAATGGCTTCGATTTGAGGTTTAAATGAGATAACAGTAAATAATTCTTTACTGTGAAGGTGGTGAGGCCCTGGCAGAGGTTTCCCCATCCCTGGAAATGCCCATGGCCAGGCTGGATGGAGCTCTGAGCAATCTGGTCCAGTGGAAGATGTCCCTGGAAGGGTTTGGAACTAGAGGAGCTCAAAGCTCCTTCACACCCAAGCCATTCCATGATTCCCCTAGAGGTCTATGAGTGAGTGCAAATGCTCTACTACAGGCACCAGCAATTAAAAATTACATCCCCTGGCTGCTACATAGCAAACCCAGAAACAACAGCCCTTGAATTGTGCCAGGAATGCGACTTTCAGACATCCTACATGGATTTATTTACCACTGATGATGAAACTCCACAAAATACTCCACAAAAAACTCCTTAAAGCCTGACATGTCTATCCCAGTCCAGCCGTGAATAAAGATGCTTTTCAAATCTGGGCTGCAATTTGTGAAACCTGCTGAGCAGAAAGGTGTTCTGTAAGATATTATTATTAGGAATTTTATAAAACTTTGAAGGTTATTATTGCTCCAGATTAGGTTGAAATGTTTAATTATGAAGAGAAAGCAGGTTTCTGGGCTTTTCAAAGGGTAGGAGCCTTTATTGATTTTATTAGTCAAAGAAGGTGATAATTTTTACCTTAATAACCACAGAGCAATTTCTCCCTTAAACAGTGATTATAAAATACTAACAGAAATACCACTGGAGAAGTCTGAGGAAGGTCACTCTTTTTTCTTATTTTTTGTAATCAATCTTAGTCTATCAAAGGCTGCAGAAATACAGCAATAATCTAAGCGAGATTGTGGACACTTCTGAACTTGTGGGCAGCTGTGGCAGTGCCTCCACTTCTAATTGAGGCTGGATCAAATGAAAGCCTTTGGTTGGATGAACTATAATTGCTTGCTCAGGAGCTGCAAACACAGTCAGGCACCTGAGGTGTTTGTTAAATGGCTCCAGGACTTCTGCAGAGGTGTCTGTGGAAGACTCTGGGTAAGGAGGCAGGTGGAGACTGGACAGGAATGGCCTCAAAGCAGCCGGGTGTGATTCACCTGTGAGGGTTTTAGTTGTGGGGTTTCCATGGGAGGATGGGGTAATGTGCTGGGACATGTCCCAAAGTGCCTGGGACATCATTCTGGGAGCTTGTGGTGCCCCAAGACCTCCCCTGCCAAGTCAGGAGCAGTGGGAAGCAATGCCAAGAATCCCAGTTCCACTGTGCCATGGGCTACTAGGCCCTGATGGCTCATCCACAGCTGGCTCTGGGTTTTATTTTCGTTGTTACCTTTAGACAGGAGCTGCCTCACTGAGAGAGAGCAGAGGTTCAGGCAGCCCAGTAACCCTTTCAGCAGCCCAGCTTTGCTGTCCTGCCCAAGAAACCTGGTGGAAAACCATCCCAGGATGTCCTGAGCACCCAGCACGTCTCTGTCCTCAATTAGCAGCTGCTTTATAACCCCAAAGCAAGACATCCTCCATCCTTCATGCATTTTTTATTTTCTCTAATAGAATTTCCCATTATTCATATGAATCTCTAATCCTTTTGTGAATCCTCCAAGGCTCTCGGCTTCAATAACGTCTGTGGCATTGAGTGCCACGTGTTAATTATGTGCTGTGTAGGAAAAGTATTTCTTACTATCAGCTTTAAATCATTTGCTTTAAAAAAAATAATTTAATGGTTATACCAAGCATAATGGGATATGGAACTGCATAGATAGGGCATATCTTGCCTTGAAAATTAATTATGGTTTTCTGAACACCGGGAAACTGAGGCATGAAAGGACAGAATGTAAAATTGGTCATTTGCTGCGAAAGATAGAGCCTAGGAGTTCTGCTCCTTATATTTTTTCTACAAATTATTATTTAATAAATATGTTTTGCTGTATAAAGAAAGCTGATTTAGACATCTCAAGTTTTCTTGTTAATTTTAAGAAACAATCCCCTCGCTTTGCACTCATAAGGGAAAAAAAAAAAAAGGATTCCTATCTGATAGAGAGACTGTGTTAAAAGAAACATCAAGGATCAGATTCCACCAAATCAAGTTTGCTGTGATCCACAGGGAACCCAAGGTAAACTTCTGGAAAACAAAAGACTAACATTGAAATTACTGGGAATTCTCTGTGCTGGACAGGATTAAAGTCATTCTGCCTCTTCTATTGCCAGTAATCCCTGAGAGGAGATTTGATTCTCACTCCCCACAAATAACTTTATATATTTTACTTGCTAATATTGCTGGGGTGGCGTGATGAACAAACTTGTGCAAAATGTATCCTATTTACCAACGTGTCAAGAAAAAGCTCAGGGATAAAATAACCAACCCCCTCCAAAAATATACCTCATCCACATGTAGAAGATAGCTGAGGACAGGGAATTACTCTCCTGCTGCTTCTCGCTCATGTGTTGTATATAATGATTTCTGGAAACATTTTTATCATTCAGGGATAAAGGAGATGGAAAATAATCATCCTTACTTATCTAAGAATGGTATTTAGATGACCCTCGTTACCCCTGCATTGACTGCCTCCACACTTTTGGAGTTCTTTCCATACTCTCAAAATCCCATGATGCAAGAGAGTGTTGACAGACCCAAGTTACAGGAAAAAACAGGAGAGAAGAGGTGACTTATTCAAGATTAGAGAGATCTGTAGCAGTGCAGAATCCTGAACCCAGGTCACCCAAGATTTAACTCACTGCTCTGTGTACTTCTGTAGCCTCCCTTATTGACCCAGGCTTATAACCTGTCTCATCTATCCATAAAGCAGGGATTTATTAGGACAGGGAAATGTCTCAGCAAATGCCACGCTCTACCCAAGAAACCTTTCCTGTTGGAAGTGATATAAGGTGAGATTGTGAAGACAGGCAGTTGTATTTTTTTTTTCCAGCCTCAAATGGGTTGATTTTAAATGCAGCAAGAATTACATGGGCTGGGAGTGCCATCATATCCCAGCTCGAGTGGTCAAATGTCCCAGTCAGATGAGATGTTTGATGGAGAACACTGTTGACAGAGGTTTCTGAAGATTCAGTGACCACTGAGTATCATCTCTTAGTAAAAAAGAAAGAGAAGAGCTAGAAAACAGGGCCTGGAATGGTTTTGAGTCTCCTGATTTAAAAATGCACGTGTCCCATATGGATATCAGTACAGTATCACTGCAGTCTAATGTTCTGCAGGGCCTTCTCAATCCTTACTCACACAGCATCTTTCCCTTGTTTACAGTTTAATTTAAATTAATGTTTGAATTTTTCAAGTGAACGGTGACATTGTTTATGAATGCATTACCACTGAATAATCACTCTTGAATATCAATTAACTTCAGCAATTTTAAACTACAAAGCCCTTGCAGTCAGAAGCCTGTGCTTGCAGAAACACATTTGTTTAAAACCACCAAATTCCATCAAGTTTTCAGCTGTCAACAGCAATCAGGATTTTCAAGGAGCTGTATTCCAGAGGAGGATTCTGATGGGATGTTGAGTCTACAGAGCACTAGGTCAGTACAGGAGCAGGAAAGGTGTTGCACCACCCAGACAAAATCCTGATGACAATTAGATGCCATCGAGGTCTGTGGTGAGGTGGAACAGGCTGTGGGGGCAGCTACAAGGCAGGGAATGAGAAATTTGGATTAGAAATTGGAATTAATTCTTATTTCCAATTAGAAATTGGAAGTGGAATTACAGGAAAACAGCAAGAAGTAGGGCCTGACTCCACACAAGACAGGGTCTGCTTGGTAGAAACCAAAATTAGTGTATCATCTTCCCACTGTGCAAGAAGAAATGATATGGGGTGACAGCTCATAAATGATGAGTCCCAGGCTGGGGGTGCAGCAGTGCAGCTGAGCTTTAACTTATCCTGAGAAAATGGACCTGTGAAATTCAACAAAGCTCCTGGCTGAGGGAGGCCTTGGTAGGCCCGACCCAGCCTCAGGGAAGAAACAAGAACTCTGATGAACCTCTCTGGTGGTTTGAGATTTTCAGGGTTTTTTGGTGGTGGTTATTTGCATTGGGGTTTTTTTTTAAGATGGAAGGAAGATTTGGTTTCCAGAGAATTCCTACTGGACGGATCATGCTCCACATGGAGCTGAGCAGGGACACAGCAGGGGTGGCTCTGGGGACACATGTGCCACACAGCTCCCATCCTTAATGTTCCTTCTTGCTCTCAGCTCCACCTGCAGCTCTGGAGCAGGAACTGGGACAGAAATCAGCCCATGGAGAAGGTTTTTCCTCTGGTGTGAGGAAACTCTGAGGGGGCCTTTCCTTTGTACTTCTCAGCATGCAAACACCACAGAAGAATTCCAGCTGCCAGGTGGCTCCCCAGAGCACCCAAAGCTCAGCCACAGAGCACCCCAAGCCAAGGAGATCACAAGTTGCATTCTGTGGCCACCATTTCCACAATCCCAAATTAGTTCAGCTCCTCACATCCTGCTCCTGGGGAAGACACGAGCTGGGAGTGAGTGCCTCAGCCTGCAGGGGCCCAGCTAACAAATGGAGGCTGCAATATTTCAATCAATAGGGAAAAAGAAAAAGAAGAAACGAAGCAGTCAGGGAAGACAGAGACATTATTGATGCTTCTATTACTGCCTGAAATTGGTCACTGTGGAGAAAAACAAGTAGCCACAAAGTGGACTTGGCCTGACCTTTTGCTCCTCAGCAGGCAGCAGATTGGTCATTCTGGTCACTGCCAGTGAAAAATGAGGCTGAAATCTTCTTTTAGTGGATGAGGGACCAGTGCTCAGTTCCCACAGCAGGAACGAATTCACAGGTCAAGGGGGAAGCTGTAACCCTCACTCTGGGCTCCAGAGAGATTCCCACATGACACATTAGGACAGGGAATGCAGGATTGATTTGCTGCTTACCACGAGCGGTGTGTGTTCAAATGTGAGCAGACAGACTCCTCTGACAGGGAGAGGAGTTTCAGAGTGATGGACAAGGCAGAGCTGGGAAAGCTGAGTGACCAGCAGTGCAGTGAGGCAGGGATGCTTCAAGCCAGGCAGGAAAATGGTGAAGAACAGGATGGAAGAAAGCACAGAGAGGAATTTTGACTACACAGCAGTGAGACGTGACAAAGTAAACTGAGGCAACTCAGACAGAGGAAGGACAAACTTAGGACTGATCCACAGGGCAGAGTGTGAAGTACCAATTCTGTACAAACTCTTCTACCAAATTCCACTTAGCCTTGGTTGAAAACTTTCTCAGTTCCACAGTAGCTCTAAAAATGCTTTCCTTGTGCCCCTCAGGGATGCTGCAGTGACTGGGGCACATCCAGAGGGAGGACTTGATACCTTCTGGACACAGGTCAGAAAATGGAAAGGGAAGATTTTCCAGCAGCAGAGCAAATCTTGTGTGTGTGTGAGGCCATTTGGAACTGGGCAGGCAGCTGCAGGAGGCCTCACCTTGGTGTGGAGGAGAGCTGTGGAGAATAAAAATTTAAAAAAAAAAACTAACACAGAGTAAGAGAAGCTTTGCCAAGTGTGGAGCTGCTGGTCTGGAGAAAGGGACACCCTCTTCTGCCAGACCAGAGTGGTCCAAGGAGGAAGAGGATGATTTGTGTATCCCAAGGGATGTGCTGGCATATGACAAATTGGCAGAGAATAAATAAAAAAGCAAACAACAAAAATTTGCCCTAAAAGAGGGTAAAAGCTCATGAAGTAACATGTGCAATTTCTTGGTACGGAGACAGAAATTACACGTGGATAAATTAATTTTTTTTCAGTGTGTTTCATTTTTATCATACCTGCACATTCTACAGCCTCAAAGAGCACAAAGACCCATAATATAAACCCACCTGCATGGCTTAGCTCCCATGATGAACTTCAAAAAACAGCACTCACCTTCCCATTACCACTGTGAACTGACTTGGGTGGTGAACTCTGATGAAGAACAGACATCAGAGAAGTGCTTTAAAAGAACAAGTCACAAAGACTCATAATAAACCTGTTTGGATGCACTTTGGGGAATGTAAAATCACCTAAATTATTCAAGTGTCGAGCTGCTGGGTCTCCAGCAGGTTGAGAGCTGGTGCACTGAAAGCCAAGGCAGCCCAAAGTGAGCAGGGCAAGGAAGGAGACAAGTTTTAAATTCAAGCTGCTCCACATGTGCTGAAGCTTGTAACCATCAACTGTTTGTCTTTATTTAGTGAAGGACAGGGCTGCAAGGTGAGGGAAGAGGAGGAAATAAGGACTGGGCAGTAACAGAAGTGAGAGAAGGCAGCAAACCCCGAGTGTGGAGCAAGGAGTGGGCTGGAAGGAAGATGTGTATGACACAGGGGTGAGGTGTGTCTGCCTCCTCTAGTTAAAATCTGCTATGATATGTGTAACAAGGTGCTTCAAAGAAAGGAGAGTATCTTCTACATTTTCCTGGGAATGTAACAAACTGAAGGGAAAACCAGTGAAATGCTTAAATCAATTTGCTTGAGCATCAGGAAGGGATGGGGTTGGATTCAAGCCCACTCCCCTGCCCAGTTTGTAGCTGGGTGGGCTCCTTACCTGCCCATGCCTGCTGGCTATAATCCAGCTCTTCTGATATTTAAGTGCATTCTTCTAATTAATACCTGAATTTATTAAAGGACTGTTTATTATACCCATTTGTTCTTCCAGCATTGTCCTTTTGAATTAATGGTTCTTTTCCTTCCCTGCTGCTACACCCTGATCTACTTACATACAACAATCCCTCCTCTCTTTCACCCTTCAGTTTTGCTAAGCTCCTTAGTCAGCTCTTATAAGAAAATATCTTCCTTCCCAGACCATAATTTAGTATTCTATTGTTTGAAAAACCCCCATCAAATGTTCATAATTTCCTCCTCCTATTTCTTTGGCAAAAATTCAGAATTCTGAGCAAAACCCACAGCTGCACTTTTTTTTTTTCCTTCTGTCTCCTGCTACCAGCAGCAGCACAAAGACTGACTCACGTTGCTGTAAGCAGCACAGGTAAACTCTGCAAGCAATTCAGTCATTGGGGGAATTGAATTCTTCCAGCCCACCTGAAACCTTTATAATTTGCTTTTCAAACACATTTTTAAGCAGCAAATCCTGCCTATGACCAAAAAAAAACCAAAATCAAACAAAAAACAAGCAAATAAAAAAGACCCCACAGGTAGTATTTGCAAGAAATACTGTTTATTCATCAAAGTCAATGGGAATTTTGGGGGTTTAGACAGCTCAGGTTCTTTTCCTTTACAGCTGGTGCAGTTCAGGGAATATCCAGGCACAGATAAATGCTGGACTTTGTTGATATGATATCTTGTGTCTCTCTGTACTTAAAGGCTTTAGAAATTGATTAACTGAAACCCTTATCAGGAAGGTAACTATTATAATACTCATTTTACTGATGAGGAAAGTAGAGCACAAAAAAGCTTAGCGACAGCACAAGGTTACACAGTAAATTAGTGGCAGGAATACTGATTCCATCTCCCTGGCCTGACCATTAGATACACTCCCTTAATCTGAATATTCCCCCAAGCCCTCTGCTTAATTTTATGTGCTTTTTTTTTAAAAAAAAAAAAATAGAAAAAAAATTACCCTCCCTTTCTACATTTTCTAGTCTGACTGGGAGCTATGGGAGAAACATTGCCTGTAACAAAAAGTTGGGCTCAGCAATATTTTAAGTATGACAAGGAAAAAAAAACCTCCCAGAATGAACACATTCTCCTAAGATCTTCAGCCTGAATTTGCAGCTTCAGAGAATTGAGCTAAGCCACGGAATAGCTGGGTGCTTTATATGAAGCAAACTTCTTAAGGCTTTGCATTCATGCATTATTAGTAGCTTCATTCTATATCTAAGTTACTTATATGGCTCCTAATTACCACAGGATCTTAATGCCTCACTTTAATGTGTTTATCCTCGATGCAGCCCACTGGTGCAAGAGCTGTTGAGCCTCCTGCTCCACAGGCTAATTTTGCGGTGCAGAAGACTCCAGAAAATTCAGTCTTTGGGGGATTTATAAGCTGAGTCTTCCTCTACTTCCCCTGCCAAAAGCCAATTTTGTGTTGCACTTGGGAATGTCCCCATGAGCTCAGCCTTGTGGGATCTGCAGGCTCTGGGCTCAGGGAGAGCAGCCAGCCTGGTGTGGAGAGGTCCTTGCAGCCTGCAGACTAGACATTTCAAGGTGGCTATTTAGTTTTATTTTTATTTTTAGAGGCTTTCATGAGTTGCCTGATTTCACTGCAGAAGTGTGTGAAGGAGGGAATTCCATTTGGAATCATTAGGGTTGGGAAAGACCTCCAGGATCATCAAGTCCAGCCTGTGACTGATCCCCACTTGTCACCCAGCCCAGAGCCACCTCCAGGGATGGGGACTCCACCACCTCCCTGGACAGCCCCTTCCAATATTTCCCAACCCCTTATGTGAAGAAATTTCCCCACAGTCCTGAGAGCACTTTCCTACTTTAGCAACAGCGACAAATCCTGACTGAAATTAGAAGGAAAAATGCAAGAAGAGGTGAAAACACCAGCCATAGGATTCCTTTTCAGATCTGAAATGTAGGAAAACTTAAAACAAAAGTTGTCAGACAACAACCTGTGATTTTTCATGAGCCTGAGAGAAGTTTCTCCTTGCTTTCATCTCCTAGCTCCAGTTTAATCATTAAAATGGATTTATGAGCAGTAGGTGCTCTGGATTGATCACTGTACAAGGAGCCCATTTCATTGTAAGTTTAGAGATTGCAGCCCTGTGCCAAGAAGTGTTCTGCAGGCCTTTTGGATACCTGAAATGTTACTAAAATCTTAATCTGGTCCTTTTGCCCGGGAGCAAATTCTACCTGTAATTATTAGGACCAGGAATGCTCACCTAGTCCAGGAGTCTGACTACTTGAACATTTGTCTCCATAAGCTTTACACTTTAATAAATAATTTACCCCCAAAATGCACTTAAATTAGATCTATAATTCTACCATGAGGCTCTGGTGGTGTGAGGAGACCTCCTGACTTTGCTCCGATCATTTATAATGCCACCATAAGTCATCAGTGGAATTGCAGCATTCTTATTTATAGCAGCGCTTATATTGTTCCTTATATCGTTTATTATCCTCATTTGGAATGGCCCCAGCCCGTCAGGAGGAAAAGATGCTGCACAGCCACCAGCTCAGGCTATTTCTTAGCTCAGAAATGGGGCCTTCCTGAGGAAGCAGAGATGTTATCAGGGAGAGGATGGATATAAATTGCCTGGACATCCTGTCCTCATTTCTGCCGGTCCTTCCATTCAGTTTGGGGAAGATTAAGGGGATGGCACAAAGCCTGAAGCTTTTGGTGATCTTTTTGCTTCTACTTTCCACCTTGAGGAGGGCACATTGAACCCCTGGCCCTGCTCTGACCTGTGCAGGAAAGGGGACAAGAAATGATCACAAAAAGTCACACCCTCCTCTCAGACTCTCCCACACTACTCAGTTAGAGCCAAACCTCTGGAAATACAAATCACGTCCTCTTTCCTGCTAGAAGCAGGTTAAAATTAATAAATCAGGGAAAAAAAGTCAGATTTAAGATCACCCAGGTATCCCCAATGGTTTTTCTTTCCAGATGCATTATGATAATTTTCAATGACATCATCTCACACTATTTTTACCAGAGTTTTTTTCTCTTAATGGGTTGGAGATGAGCATGATCTCCAAGGTGGAGGTGGGGGGGAAACAGAACCTTGCTTAACTTTATCTCAAACTCTTCATGCAGAATCTAACTTACAGCAGCTGTTCAGCACGACACACCAGAGCCCAGATAATCAAAAGCACTTAAAAGCAGAGTATTTCAATGGGAAAAGTTTCAAGCACAGCCCCTAAGAAGCCTTTGCACTGCCACTGTCCTGCCTTGCCAAGGGCAGTCCTAAATAGGGGGGCAGGACTGGATGACCTTTAGCAGCCCATTCCAACCCAAACTTTTCAGTGGTTCTAAATATCTAGGATAAATTCTCTTAAAAGCTTAGGAAAATTCTGCCTTTCTGGTAATTTCCCCGTTGTAACCTTGTCTGAATTTGCTCCTGTGGCCCACTGGTTTCGCTCCATCTCTGCCTTGGTGCTGGCAGGTTTCTCACTCCCCGATTGAACTGTAGGGTTTGGCCTGGAGAATTTATTCCCATGAAATGATGAGGGCACAGAGCTGCCTCTGCAGGCACACCTGGATCCCAGGATGAGGATTTTGGAGCCCCCAGGGACAAAGGCCAGAGGGAACAACCCCAGTGCCCTGGGGTTCCAAAGGGACCTGTCCCTACCCTGGTGCTGCCTGGCTCGGTGTGACAGGCACCCACCCACTGCTCTCCCATCTTTGCAACCAAACACAAACCAGAAAGGAGCAGAGAGCAAAGCTGGGAAAGGATCAGAGCAGCTGCAAGTGGGAATAAAGAAAATGAGGAGGAAGATTTCATTTTTCTGTATCTACACTCCTGCACAGCCCAGCAAGGCAATGATAATGCAGCACTGAATTAGTGAATATGTCATGAACATTAGTCTGGATTTTGGGACACAGCAGAATCCCACCAGGAGAGAGGGTTTAAATCTTGCAGCAGGAACACAGAAAATAAGTCCTTCTATAACACTCTCTCTTCAGAAAACATAGCCACACATTGGAATCAGAAGGCCTTTCCAGGTTAATTTAATTATACTTTTTCTCTGGAGTTTGAGAACATCAGAGTTGAACTCAGCAGAGCAACAACCCACCCTCTGAGAGCAGCAGAGTTTGGGGATTTCATTCTCCTTGAAGAAAAGAAAAACCAGGATGCAGGGGGATATTTCTGTGCTGCCATGTGGAATCATTCATTTTACACTGCTCCCCATCAGCCAGCAGAAGATTTGCTCAAATAAACACAGAGATTGAGGCTTTCAGAGGCAGCTCCCACTTGTCTTCCCATGGGGCAGACCCCACTGCAGGACACAGGGAGTGCAGGATGGGCTTGGAACAGGAGAATCATCCCCTTTGTTTCTCAGGTTCTCTTGTTAATTGGCTCTTCTGGGTTTTTTTTTTTTTGTGTATTTTTGAAAAATTAAAAGTCAGACAAGGAAGTGAGGTAATGAACCCACCCTCACAGCGGGGCTCTGTATTTGGCTGTGGGGACAGCAGTGTCTGAACAGCTGAAAAAATCAGTCCAGAGAGAGCTACAAATGATGAAGGCTTAGGGAGAAGGCTTTTTATTTTCATGTCTTGCTGAATATTGCAGATTTGGTGAACTGAGCAAGTGACCATCTGGGATTTTCATGTGAAGACATACGTCAGTGAAAAGCTATTCAAATCAGCCCCAAAGCTGTCTGTGTCACACTTTTGATGTCTTTTCTTCCATCACTAGAAAGTAGTTATACTAAGAACAAAATATCTTGAAAATGTTTAAAAAGAAAGGTAATTTAAATAGTATAAGTAATGATCCCTTTCAGCTTCCTGTATATCAAAGGGTTTGTTTTGGCCACTTAGCTTGACTTTCTGTCACTGTCATTAGTTGTGTCTGGGCTGGAGCACAGCAGACAGAGAGGGATGTGTGAGTTGCACTCAAGCCATTAAAGCCTGTGAAATTGGACAATTGGCTATGCAGACAGCCCTCAGAAGTGTTTTGAGCACTTTTAGTTCTTGGCTGAGGGCTGAAAACGAGGATGGAAGCAAGAAAATAGCTCTAGATATGTATTGGAGATTTGGGGGAGAAAAGAAAGGGGAAAAAAGGGAAATAAAAAAGCATTGAATGTGGGACATGGAAGCATGAAACTTCCAGACTCTTGAAGTCTTTATCCCTTCAGAAGCATTTTTCACACCATACCCCTCAACACTAAACCAAACTCCTGATGAAATTTCACATGATGCTGGCATCAGGTGGATGAACTTTCTTTACACAGAATTGCAAACCCAAGGTTTCCATCCATCCTTCCTCCAAGCTGAGGAAGCTGATTCCACTTTATGAACGATCCCTGTTTAGAAAGACAAGCAAGGAAAAGCTGTTATTGCTTTGCTCCATTGCTGTCACTGAACCTTCCATGGATTTCAGCCTTTCCCTGCCATGATCCATTGCTCCTCTCATGGTTTCAGCCCAGCCTGGGAAGGGACTGCTTGTGCCATCTGTATCCTCAATATATTAAAGGAATGGACTAAATTCATCAGCACTTTATGCTTTTACCCCATAGCCCCGCTCCCTTCAGTGTTTTTTGGATTATGCTGTAGGTGTTTAGGTTATGCCCTTGCTTTGCAGGTGAACTTTGCTGTCAGGTACATAGAAATGATTGAAAAGCTTTGGTTTTTCTCCAGAATTGCAGGCTCTTTTTTTGTCTATTCATCTGCCAACAGGTGCATTTTCTCTCTTTCTAACATGGAATATCCAGACAGGATGACATTTTTTTCTCTGAAACATTACCCAGCCAAATCCTGCAATAAATAGCTTTATCTTCAGAAGATTTTGAGGTACTGATTGTAGGACTCTTGAAAAATCTCTCTGCAAGGAGCAAAGGGTTTGAAATCACGACTGTGATTAAGCAACTGACATCCTGTTCTCTGGTTTGGGGCACAAAAGTGCATGGATAAAGTGCCATACCTTGTTATAAGAGCTGTTCAGTGATCAGACCTCCACAGTCTTTTTTAAATGACCTAAATTTATATTTAAAATCATTAAATTTCCCTTACAAGATCAGACAGTACGGGGCTGTGTGAAGCATAGGGAGGGATACAGTGGGCATGGTCTCAAATTCAGCTGCAGGATGTGCCCATCAAGCCTCCTGGAGGAATTTGGGGCAGAAGGCTACAGCCCAGAGCATTTGGTTTCTGGTAGAATCATGATCAAGGGGCTTGGAAGGTTTCCCTGTGAGTGTTGAGCCATCTCAGAAGTCCTGCCCATCAACACAGGCCTGACAGCAAACTTCTCTGGAATAGAAAGTTCCAGCCTCACTTTCTTGCTCTCTAAACCTTGAAAATAGCATTCACCACCTCCTCTCTCCCCAAGTTTTTGTGGTTTTCTGTTACAAATCTCCCTGGGTTGAGCTGGGGTCTGATTTCACTCAAACTCTTGCTTGCTCTGGAGTGAAATTTGAGGTGACAAGAGGGTACGTTTTCCTTAGAACGTCTGTTACCCTCTAGTCAGCGGGAATGAAATTGTCTGACGATGCCCTCCCCTTGGGAACCTCTCTGAAAATGAGATGTATCTCTCATGAGGACCTCTCAGCAAGCACAATTGAAATATCTTTGTGACTGCAGTAGCTCTGTAATGAATGAATTAATTGATTTCACCCTCAGCTGCTTCTTCATCGACCCCGCTGGCCCCACAGTGGGGAAGGAGCTTTGTTCCAGTTCCAGTTTCCCTCAAAGTCCTGTTCTATTTAAAGGTAAATGAAAAGGCTTCAGGGCTCAGGATGGGAATCCCAAAACCTCCATTCTGGATAGAAGCCAGATGGGTCATCAAGCTGCACACTAAGTTTGGAGAGAGGGATGGGAGCCCCACCTTTGCTCTGTTACAGGTGGAAAGTGGGTGTGAGAAGCTCTGGTAAGGAGGGAGGGGGAATGCCAGAACTCCCAGCACATCCATTCTGGGATCCATTTCCAGTTGTGCCATCCCCAGAGGGGGCTCAGATTCAGCAGCCAGAGATGAGCAGCCAGGCCCAGCTCAGCCCCCAGAGCTGCCCCGAGCAGACATCAGCTCAAAACAGTGAAGAGCTGCTCCTCAGCCTCACTGAAAATCTGCCCAGTCTCTTCTCACTCCTTCTCCTCACTTCTTTTTCTGCCGTGTTTCACTTTGGAGGAAGAGAATTGTTTTGACTGTATCTTCCTTGTAGACATTAAATACCTTTCAAAGCAAGGTCATAGTCCCTGGAGCTCTGACAGCACATGAAGATAACAGCTCAGGCTGGGTTTGCTGCCCTTGGTGCAGGCAGGGAGCTGCTTCTCTCTGTCACAAGGAGTCTCTCCCAGCTCAGCATCCTCAGCTTTCCCAGGAGGAACAGAGCTTGGGAGCCTCCTTTTCCTTCCATGTGCACACCTGTGGTGCTGGACAGGTCAGATCTCCCAGACAATCCATGTGCTGGGTGTCTGCACGGTTCTTTGGGCTTCAAATGCACCCACAGGTTCTTGTTCCCAAGGAGAAATAAGGAATCCATAGCATGGAGAGGCACAGCTTGGGAACAGGAACAGTCTGTGGCAGACAGGCACGACCTGGGCAAACCACTGCAGAGCACCTCGTGTACCAAGAGGGCTCCTGGCAGCTGGTTCATCCTCCCACAATCACACTGGATGTTGGAAAAGAGGAAAAACAGGTGAGTTTGTTTCCAGCACCTCTCCCTGTTAGACAGGTGACCTTTTCAGAGCTCTGGAGCTCCAGGGAGAGGCAGCCTGGGAAGTGTTCATGTGGTGCTTGACAAATGAAGGTGGAGAACGAGGGGAGGGGTGGCAGCTGAGGAGAGCCAGGAGAGCTCCAGCCATGGGAAGTGTGTCTCATCAGCAAGGGAAATGTTCGCTTTGGCTCCCATGCTGAGTGTTAGAGCGGGCTAACAGTGGGGATGCTGGTGCAGGGGTTCAGGTGCAGCGCTGGGAATGGTTTGTCCCAGCTGGGAAAGGAGGCCAGGCTGGCAGCTCTCCCTGTCACCACCCCCAGCTCTGCTCACCGAGCACTCAGGGGAGCACAGTAACACACATTAACCTGGAAGGGTGGAACACTTCCCCTTCCTGCTCATAAAGCTCAGTTTTGTGTCAGAACCCACATGTGCAGTGTAATCCATCCCCACCTCCCTCTGCACCTCCCAGGAGAGCCCAGCTGGCCCCTTCCAGAGCTTCCCCATTGGCTTCTCCCAGGCCCCAGCCCCACCAGCCAGCATTGTCCTCAGTGCACCTTGTGTCTGCTGATAGGGGAATCTGGGCTAGGAAAGGACTATCCTGGAGCCAGGGATAACTGTGTGACCCCTGATGATCTCCACAGGGGAACTGTTCCATGCTGCTCATGGGTGTGAGACAGAATCCATGACCCAGGTCCTCTTGCTCATCAGACAAAACCACTTGTTTTATTGCTCAGAACTTTGTTATTTAGTCCCTTCAGAACTCCTGGGCTTAGAGAATTCATTGCTCAAGGTTTCAGCACTGCCCAGCTCCCCGATCAGTGCTGTGTCTGCTTTCTGGATTGAACGTGTCTGGCTGAGCTCCTGCTTGGGTCTGAATCCAGCCCACCCCTGCCCCATCCAGGGACTTGTTTTACTTCTAGGCTGGTTGAGTTTGGGGTTCTGATGTGGCCAAATTTCTTTGGCAGCTACAGGCTAGCTGCCAGGGTGACAGGGAACCGTGCAGCTCCCGAATCTGCCTCACCTAATCCATCAGGAGGAGTTTGCAGCCTCACTGATGCTGCTTCTGTCCCCTCAGCAAGGCCTGAGCGTGGTGGGTGAGCAAGACTTTCCATGGCAGAGCTGGAAGGGCTGGGAGCCTGCTTGGGTTTCACACCACTGCAGCTCCCTGGTTTGTACACAGTGACAAAGTTGGACTGGCTTTGGATTTGCAGCTCTAGGTAGCTCAGCTTCTTCTGCATCACTCGCTTCTGGGAATGGCCAAACAAGATGAGTTTTGGTTGAGCAGCTCATGTTTTTGAGAAGTTTTTCACGATGTGCAAATGTGATTCATGGGTTGTGGATTTTCTGATGAGATAAAAAGTTTGCAAACAAATCTGTTTGGCTCAGAATCTCTTCCTGGACTGCAGTTGTTCTAAAATGAAATCAGTCTTTAAAATGTTCAGCTCAAACTTTGAAGAACCTTTTCAGCAGAACTCCATCTGCCCCTTCCCCTCAAAGGCTCTCAGTGACATATCTGGGGATTTTTTTTTCTTTAAACTAAAAAAATCCACAACCAATTTCTATGTTGGTTTTCCATGGAAGATGGAAAACCAATGAGTTTTTCTGACTGTCTCTAAATAAGATTCCCCCCAGTTTCCACAACTGACCAAGGTGTGTGGGTGTCATCCCTTTCCCACATACCCCACTCTGGATCTCAGCTTGAGGGCCCACAGATCCTTTGCTCAGCACTGCAAAGATGCAGCTGATTCCTTCCTCCTTTCCCTTTCATTGTCTCTGCCTTTTGGGGTGTAGCCAGCACCAGAAGGAGAATGAAATAGAGTGAAAAAAGCTATTTTGTTCCTTGCCAGCTCAGTTGGAACCAGGAAGCTCTGGAAGTCTCCCAACTAAGTCCAGCTTTGGAAGAACTCCAGCTCACTTTGTCAGGGCCAGAGGCTCCAGAGGTTCTGCAGAGTGGCTGAACTTCTGGGGAATGTCACATACAGCCCAAAAACTTCAGCTGTGTGAGCAAAGCAGGGCTGGTGGGAACTGGAAGAGTGTACACCTGACTGGGGAAAAAAAATTAGCCTGGAAGGTCTGGATTTATATATTCTTGTAGGTTCATGCTCACATTCATTTATGTGACTGCTGATACATTAGATTATAAGTGATTTTAGGAAAGTAGTGGCTGTCCTTCTGTTCTGAAGGTTTTTGCTGGAATTTCTGAAGGAATTTGCTGGTGAAGAGGAGGAGGAGAGAGCAGGAGCATTGACAGGCTGATCTCCACACCAGCCCAGTGTACTGGGCATTGTGCACCCTCAGTCTGGACACCCACAAAGCTTCAGACACAGCTCTCCAATTAGCTCAAGACATGAGACCATGAGGGCTCTTCTGGGCCCCAGGCTCCAAATGTACTCCTGTCATTCCAAACAGCAAGTCCTTTGTGTCCCAAAGCTCCCAAATGCTGTGCTGGTGCCAGGCACAGAGCACACACAGACCCTTGGGAGGGACTGAAGGGCTGCAGGGAGTTTTTACTCCCCCATCAGCCAGTTTTTATTCTCTGGCACTACTGCTACACTGGGGAATCAAGAGAAGTTTGGGGCTTTGGTGTTTTTAATTGCTGACAGCTCCCACTATCTTTCTAATCATGGTTTGAATCCTTGCCCAGCCCAGCCAGGAAGGCGCTGGAGCTGCCTCCAGTGAGCAGTGAGACAGGATTTGGGCACACAGGGGCCTGGAGGTGACAAGGAATGGACAGCATGGGCACCTGATGGGAGTTCTCCATCCTGTTGTGCTGCCTTTCCTGCCCCCAGGAAGTCAGGTCACACTCCCCACCTCCAGCCCCTGTGGGTGAACTGTCCTCTGATGCCAGGATAAGCTGTGGCAGCACTGAGTGCACCTGGAATTGCCTCCATGTGGCAGAGACAGCCCAGTGTGGACAGTCCCTGCAGCCCTGGCAGCAGCTGTTGTGCACCAGGGGAAGGCTGTGCCACGGCTGCCTCAGCAGAAATGTGTGGAGGGATCCAAGTTCCTGCCCTCCACTCCCATGGGAGACCTGCTCCCAGTCCCTTCCTGTGGCCATGGTAACAAACAAAAGTCCTCCTCACCAGGCACTCTCCATCCTATTGATTCCTTGGGAGATTTATGGCACAGACCTGATCTCAGTGAAGGAGCTAAATCCAATTCACTAAGGAATTACAAGCCTGTCCAATCAATAATCTATTTATCTCCTTCACTTTGCCATCTTTAAACACTCCAGCCCTGTCAAAAGAAATTGAAAGCTTTTTAAAAATAAAATTATTGGGCTCTGGAATGGCTCTGCTAAGGCTTCTGGAAAGCATCTGAAGTCCAGGATGGATCCAGTTCAGGTCCAGCACTTAGGAGAGATCACACAGCTCCAGTGACTCGACAGCAATCCAGCAGAGCAGGCAGAGATGGCAGGGGATCCTGGCACTCAGCAGAGAAAGAATCCAGCCCAGGAGATCACAGGTGCATGGACACACAGTGTGCAGGAGACACTGATGTCCAAGAAAGGATCACACAGACTGCTGCACTGGAAGAGCCTGGAAGAGGCTCCTTACACATGTGAGGAGCTCAGAGTGAAGTATGCAGCATCAGCCCCAGCTGGAAATGCCTTACAGAGACCCCTGGAGCTGCAGGCTGCATTTGTTCATGAGCTGAGCACACCGTGGAGCTGAATTTAATCAGCACACGGCTTCAGAGCAGCCCTTGAGTCACCCAAGGGCAGCGGTGGGCTCCATCCCAGAAATAATGTTGGTTTCCAGCTCTCATGCAGCACTTGTAATTAATAGATCATAAAGCAGTTTACATGGAAGCAAACCCAGGCAGAGAGGAGACAGGATGAGCTGGGAGCCAGTGTCAGAAGCAGGAGCAGGAGCAGAGCCTCTTTGAAAAAGAAGAGTTTCCATCCATTTCCAAGCTTCCCAGCTAATTTTTCTGACAGATGCAGGCCCTTACAGACACAGGGGGAACTGCAGGATCAGCTCATACACACAAACTGCCTTCGCAGCATGAGTTCCTTGCCAAAGCAATATTTGTGCACATAATTAAGCCTTTCTTCAGACCAACTCTTACACTGAATATTATTTGCAGTCCCAGTGGGACTGATCCATATATTCTGCTGGCCAAAAGATGGGATTTTCTTTTTGGTAGAGTACAGCTGGGGAATCACAAGCACAGTTGCTGGAGCTGATGCTCACATCTAGAGTCAGAGGAGTTTGGAGAAGGAAGAAGTTCTGCTGACATTAATGGTGTTGCACTGGTGCCTGTGGGGGATTTTGGCCCTTGTGGGATATTTGCTCCCCAGACTGACCCATTTTTAACAGGTTCATGTACCTAAATTTCTGAAATGGGTCTCCTGCGCTGGAGCTGTAAGAGGCTAAAATTCTCTGGAGTGGGAGAGGGACCAGTTCCTCTCATTTCAGAGGTTAATGAATGGAGTCATCAGGATAATTAATGTTTTACTGCTGAATTAGTCTCTCTTTGAAGCAGTTCTGCCTTTCCCTGTGCAGAGAGGCAGGGCCCTCTGGAGCTGTGACACATCCCTTGCTTTGTCCTGACAGCGCCTGCTCTTGGAACAGGCTCCGGTGCATCTGCCTCTGCAGCGGGGGACTTGTGTTCCTGCGGGAGGGAAACCTCAAAGCCAAGAGCTGTGCTGGAGTTTGAGACACTCCAGGCTGCCAGCTGCCAGGATTAAGCTTTTTTTCCAAACAGAATTAACACTTCCAGTTCTGACTTGGAGCACCTTGGCCTGTGCTGAGGCTGCTTCATCACCACCCATCCACCAGCGCTGCCAAAAGGCCTCACTTTTCTTCTGAAGAACCATCTGTCCTTGTCCTTGAGTCCCTTCTCCTTGAGATTTTCCTGCCTCCTCCATCCCCCACTTTTACTCCAGCCCTGACCCTAAGTCTGTTTATTGATCCCAAGCCTGACTTGAATCACACTCCCTTTTTCAAGCCCTCTTTCTAAAGAGCATGACTGCAGCACTTGACTAAAGAGCAAATGCCCTTGTTGTTCTCTTGTTATTGGAAGTGTGAGAAAGTGTGTGGTGACCATGCCAAAAAAAAAAGTAAAAAAAATCAGTAACCTTTCAGTGGCAGTTTGTACAGCACAGTGAAACATTGCAAAAAGCTGCCATCACACAAGGACTTTCTCCCTTGGCTGCAGGCACATTTGAACTGTGATATCCAGGGGGTGGAAAGCTGAGAGTGATTTCACAACATTGTTCCTGAAATAATCCTGCTAAAGTCAAGAGGGCTCCTTGAACAGAGCCCCTGGAGTCCTGCAGTGCTCGGAGTCACAGCAGCATCATCTCTGAGTCCCACACAGAGGCTGAGGTGAAGAAAAGGCTTCTCTCCCCTTTGGGGTGAACTTGGCACCTCTCAAGATCACAGGCTGCCATCCTGGTTTGGCACAGGGCGTGAACCTCATCACTGGGAGTTTTTGGCAGAATATTTTGGGGGAAGAATTTTGTATCGACACCTCAGATAGGATGAAGATATCCTGTAAAAGTGTATAAGCCTTGGGTTTTCTGGTCAGCTCTTGTCAGAAGGAGAAAGCAGAATCGAAAACTTGACCTTTTTAGTGAAAAATGAATACAACAACATTTTGTTGTTTCACAGGGAGGGGGAAAACGTTGAGGCAATCTAGAAATCTTGAAGTGTGACTGAACAGGGCTGCCATGCCTCAGCCTGTACTCCCGAAAAAACGAGGGATTGGAGAGCAGCTCCTCCCTGACTCCCCCTGCCAGCATTCACCTTTACCCCAGCCTCAAAATCCCCTTTCCCCCTCCTGCCTTGTCTCCTGACGTGTTTCCAGTGCCCCTCGGACTGTCCCTTCCTCGGACACCCATCCATCTCCGGGTGCCCTTTCCTCCTGTCTGTTTAAATGCCGCCTGTGATTTATGGCCCAGGCACATCCCGGCTGTGTTATATGGCACTGGTGTAATGCAGACTCCCCTCAGCCACAGAGGAAGCAAACACTGCTAATTTATGCCTGGCTTCTTTTTTTTTTATTATTATTATTCTTTTTTTTTTTTGTTATTCCCCAGCATAATTCTGATTTTAATGTTCCATCTACACCACATCAATATCCTTTCACCGCCAGCAAGCGAAAACAAAAAGTAAATATTTCATTTGCCATTCCCTCCCCTCCTAAAAGGTTTTGCCAGAGCTGGCTCACCCGGCATGGCCCGGGGTGAGACAAATGGGAAGCGACTGTGGGCTGCCACAGGGGTGCTTTATGGGGAGAGCAGTGCCCACAAGTGTCAGGTTTCCAGGATAGCTGCTACCTATTGGTGCATGAACAGAACAAATGCAAACATCTCCTGTATCAGGTTAAATTACTGGCCTGAGCTAATCTGAGGCTCCAATTCATCGCTAATTTATCAGTCTGTTGATGCCATTTGCTGCATGGAGCTCTATTCAGAGAGCACATCAAAGTGCTCCAGGAAAAGAGAATTAAAAAGAAAAAAATTGGACAGAGAGAGGAAGAAAGGTAACAAAACATTATGCAGGAAGTATTAAAAGGCTAAAATAAATCTCTGGCCAGGGGCATTGACAAAATCTCTTGGCAGCTGGAGGGATTGGTATCCTGCTGGATCCAGGACATCTGCCACAAGTCTTTACCTGGCTGAGGAGCATCGAGGTTCTCACAGAGCCTCTCCCTGCTCCCCAGGCTGAGCTACAAACCCTGCAGTCCTGGGTGCTCTTCACATCTCCCTAAAACTGGGGCAGGGACAACCCACTTCACTGCCCCTGCACTTTTTGGAGAGAGGGTGGAAAGTAATTTTGCTAAAATTCCAGCTGAGACCAGGTCTCTGAGAGTGCTGGAAACACAGAATTACATTCCACTGGTCCAGCTACCCCAGATTTTTCACTTTTTCTTAGTTTGGAAGGAAGCTGGAGGTCACTGGGCAGACCCTGGACAGAGGAGGCCTCTATGCACACACAGCCTGTGAATTATAAAACTCCAGCGACTCAAAAATGTCTCTGCACTGGGATTGCAGCACGGCCAGAGACCTCCTGAACCCCTGTGAGTGTCACTTCCCTGCTGAACAGAGCCAGAGTCTCCTCTGGAAATCAGGTTCCTGTTCTGGAGCTGCTTGAGATCATTGTTTGTTTTCCTCCAAAAAGAACTGTTGTAAGACAAATTCTTCTCTGCAGACCACTGAAGTAGGCCACGTTAGGCAGTGGAGAGAGTCTGACACTTCCCCATCAGCAGCAAACGGTGCTCTGCTCATTCCCTTCCCTTCCCTCCCTCTCCTTCCATCCTCTCCTCTCCTTCCATCCTCTCCTCTCCTTCCATCGCTCTAACTCCTCAAAGAGGGGATTCTGTGAAGGGGAAACATCTCAAGGAAAATCCCTGCTCTGCTTTGGCAGCTGGAAGAATCGATGCTAACACAGCCCCTGACTGCAGACAGTGACTTGTGCTGGCACAGCCTCATCAGCCAGGCAAAATCCCGATGGGGTTGAGCAGAGCAAGGCAGAGCTGGGCAGGGATGGAGCCCTGTGGGCCCCCAGGGAGCAGGACCAGGGTATAAGGCCTGTAGTATAAGGTCAAACATTATTTAAGTGACAGGAATCAGGTTCTGGAGCATCCTGAGGGATTTTATTCGCTGTTCTCCAGAGCTGCTGGACAGACATGAAGGGTCCTGTGCTGCCCCTGCCCAGGGAGGTGAAAGGGACATCCCAGCTTGGCTGCTGCCCTTCCTCAGACTTAAAGGATGATCCCATCTCCTTCCTGAGGGCACTCCCAGCTCCAGCATCACCTCCAGCACTGCTGTCTGCCCCTGCTCCCTCCCAGTGCCAGCCTAAGCCAGGACTCCAGACCCCTCATTGTTTTCCAGCTGGGAGTGATCAGCACAGTGGCACCTCCAGGCAGCTCAGGGCTGGAATGCTGCAGGGATGTGACACCCCAGACAGGCAGAATGAGTGGTAGTTAAATACAGGTACTTGTTTCAGTTTATAAATTAGCACCAGGCTCCCCCCAGCCCACAGGACGGGCTGATAAAGCAAAGTTTGTGAAATTAGATGGTAAAATCTGAACATCACAGAGAAAGCTGGCCCAGGCATGGAGTTACAATTGGCCAGAAGAAGGCAACAGGAGATTTTTAAATTTATTTTTTTTTCTTCCTTGGGCACTCTGCAGAGCTCAGGCAATAAACCCACTCTCCTCTCCCTATAAAGGATGTAACACATCAGATCTCCACTGCATCCAGCATTTCCATGGCATTCCTGATAAACACAGGGTCCAAAAAAGAGTATTTCAGTGCTTAGAGCCATAGGAGAGAGTGATCCCAGAGCCAGCAGCTCTCAGGCTCCCCTCTGGGACAGAGAGACACAAACCTCAGGACCTCCTGCCTGCAAGAGGGACCACAGCATGTCCTGCTCCCTATAATCATCCAAAATCTATTTAGGGACTGTCTGGTCTTGAACACAACTCTGCAGCCCCAGCCCTCGAGGAAATGCAACCAGGATTATGCTAACAAGAGCAAAATGAATTCACTGGCTTGATGCTGTCTGCATTTTGAAAGAATTTCATTCTGGATGTTTAGGAAGCTTCTGTCTCTTGCAGATGAGCTGCATCGATTGCCAAATGTATGTCCTCTCAGAGGGAAAAATGAGGTTTATTTCTGTTACAAACCTACAGGACTTGTTTCAGTTTTACATATTTCCTTTCTAAATGGGACCATTTTAGAGGAAAAGAAAATGCTTCAAAAATCCTTCCCAAAAAAGTGATTCTGAAAATGTTTTGATCTGATTGATCCATCAAGCAGTGGCTGAGGGAAAGGAAAAGATGACAGCTGCTCCTTTTGTTGCTTGCTGTTCTGATTAGCCTCAAATGAGATGCTCCCTCTCACCCCTGGCCCTCCATGTAGGGAACACACAGAGCTCTGTAGGCTCCACTGAGGACACCCCAAGCAGATTTCCTTCTGCTGGAAGGAAAATATTTCTTTTCCCCAGGACTGTTTGGAAAACCAAGGTTGGATTTAAATTCAGAATAAAAAAATAATATAAATTTAGAGAAGGTTTAAGGGATATTTCCAAAAGTGTTCAAAGGTAGCTCTGTGCACATTCTCCTGAGGACAGGGGTAGCTATTCCATACCAACCCTGGATGGATGGAAAGGACCTTTCCTTGCTTCTTTTCCTTCTCTGTGCCTCCTCCATCCCCAGCCCCTGCACTCCCAGCCAGGAGCAGAGGGTGATTTGTTTACTGCCTGGAATGAAACCCACTTAATGATAAAGCCCATGGCTAAAGCCTGTGGACATCAGGGCAGCCTTAATGAAATTTCTGTGCCTGAAACACATTAGTAGGCACGAGCTGAGACTGGAAAAAAGATTAGACTGCTGAAGAGTTGGCAGAGCTCTTTCAGTGTGAAAATCAGCAGAGAGCAAGGGAGAGAAAGTAGCCAGCCCCACACGGGGCTGCTCTGGCTGTGTTAACATCCTGTCTGCCTGGGCCACCAGCCTTCCCCCATGCTCATTCCTGTCCTTTTCCCAAATCCCTTCTGATCTCCAGCCCTCCCTGTGGGCCTGCAGAGCCCTCACATCTCCCCATCCTGGCTGGCCTGCACCAGAGCTGGCAGAGAGGACGAGATCCTGTGATGATAAAGGCAATAACCTGCTGGTGGTTTTGTCAGGCAGAGGAGCCAAGGCTCCGGGAGCTCTGTCGAGATTTGGATTCCCTTGAAGGAGAGGCTTGAGGGCTTTTGCTTGATTTCCAATTCTGTGCTGGATTTTAGTCCGTTTTACACTTGGGCAGCAGAGATGCCCACGGGCCGTGTTTCTGAGCGGAGATGAGGGAGGTCAGACACAGGCAAGCCCTGAGGCTGTGTTAATGTGTCCCTGAAGACAGCAGCTGAGCAGATGGCAGCTCCCAGCCCTGTGCTCACACCTGCAGCTCTCAGGACCCTTCAGCTGATGCCACCACAGCTCCCAGGTTTACACCGGGCACAGGGGAGGAGAACACGGCTGGGAGCTCCCTGCAGGACAAGAAGACCTTGGCTGTTTTGAGAGGAGCTCCCAGTTCCTCCCCATCACTCAAGGGCTCAGAGCCAAGGCTGTGCACACTGCAAACAGGGAGCCAGCTGGGATTTGGGATGGGGCACTTTCCCTCCTGAACCTGTCCAGGTGGCTCCAGAAATGCTTGGTGCAGTCAGACATGGACCTGGGCAGTGATTTGGTGGGAACTGGGCAGGAGAGGACTCCTCTGTCTGGTGCCACACACAGAGATGTGCCCCTCTCAGTCCAGCAAGTCCTGCTGGCACAGCTGGCTTTGCCTGAATCCCCCAGGGACCCTGCTCTGCTGGGTTTGACACAGGCACAGCCAACATTAACCCCGAGTGTGGAGTGCCAGGACAAGGGGGAATGGCTCCATACTGGCAGAGAACAGGCTCAGATTGGATATTAAGAAGAAATCCTTCCCTGTGAGGGTGGGCAGGCCCTGAAATAGGTTGCTCAGAGAAGCTGTGGTTGCCCCTGGGTCCCTGGCAGTGCCCAAAGCCAGGTTGGATGGGGCTTGGAGCAGCCTGGGATAGTGGAAGATGCTCCTGCCCATGGCAGGGATAGAATGGATGAGCTTTGGGGTCTCTTCCAACCCAAACCATTCAGGGATTCTGATTTACACAATTTCTCTGCGCCTTGAAATGTAGCCATCAATCATAGCCTTGAAAAACCCTGTTGCCTTTCTTTAAAAAGCAATGAATAATTATCAAACCATTGCGGGATTGCTCCTTCAGTTGCTCTATTTTTCTTTAATTCCAGCATAATCGGGCTCTGACTGTCTCCCAGAAGACAAACATTTGACTTTTCTGCCTTTACCCTTTCAGATGCGTTACAGACCTGTGATCTTGTCTGTGCTCTTAATGGCTTTGTCAAGAGATCATTTCTGCTCAAACCTTGTTAGTCTTAATAAAGATTAAATAAAGCCATAAATACATTTGTGGTTTCCTTTTTGCTGGGCTGTAATTTGACTAACAAGTTAAATTAATTTGGAAGCTAATAATTATTTGGTTAGAAGTCACTGGAAGGAAGTTTTAGTTGAAAATGGACTTTTTATGGGAAGAAAAGAGATACCAGTTTTTAGAAATATAAACTGAATGTGGGAAATGAGTGACATTTTGAAAATCCTTTCTCATTAACTGGCTTTAGCTTTCAGTATATGTCATTTTTATCCCCATTTGTAAAGCTAATATTTCTTTCTGTCACATCTGTTGGGCAGACAAATCCATGAAGCCAGAAAATGTTGGTGATGGAGTCACAAAAGTGGGGAGATCATCAGAAAGATAACAGTCCATTTCCAAAGCTTGAATCCCAGAATGAGCTTGTGATCTCCAAATTCACCTCCAGGAAAACAATGTCCATGCTGTGATACTCCAGACCATTTTGTGATCTAAATGGAGAGAGTGTTCTAGCACTCTGTTTTCATTTGTTAATTGACTCCTCTCTTACTTAAGAAAGGAATTGGAGTAGTTTGTGATAAATGGATTACACAGTGCTCTTTGTTTCAGAGCAAAGCCTGTGAAATAAATGTAAATTCCTCCCCACACCATCAGCAGCACTGCAGCAGGTAAATGTGCACAGGGATCTGGGTGTTTCGGGGACCTGAGAGTCATTTCCTCTCCATCACTGGTGTTTAACACAAGAATTACCTAAAAAAGTGAATAAATACCTCATGGAGAACAGCCCAGAATCCATCCCTGCTTTTCCTGCATGATTTACAGTAATCCAGTCCCTGTGAGGGCTCACTGAAGTCCCTCACTCCCATCTCCCTTGCACATCAGGTCTGGCTGCAGCAGGAAGGGTGCAGAGTCTCCAGTTTCTGCAGTGCCCAGGATCCTGCCTGGAAGTGAGAATTTCCTGTGGGACACATCTCCACACCCAGCCTGCTGAATGGGATTGAAGGGCTCCCTTTGCCCAGGGAAGAGGTCTCAAAAGCTTATTCAAGCAAAACGAGGGAGCCTTGCACAAAGCTCTGGCCCTCACTCCCACTGGGATTGCCAAAGAGGCTTTTGGATTCTCTAAACTCAACCAGAAATTCCCATTCTCTGGTCCTCCTCATGGGTTTCCTGTTTTAACACTGGTATTTTAGATCCAAGTTCTGAAACAGATCAGTTCACTTCATGTGCTTAGAAAGGAGATCTGTGCCTCCCTCTGTCCTTTACCCTGGTTGTGACCCTCAGAATCCAGAAGGTGCTGGCAGACTCTTGCAGCTCCATCTGGCTGTTTGGTGGCTCCCTCTGCTCCTTAGAGGGGAAGGAAGAAATGTTCTTGCTCCCATCCAGGCGCCACTGCCAGGCTCTGATCTTCCAAATGATCACCCTACAAAGAGACCTTTAACAAGGGCTGGCTTGTCCCCTCTGCTGGGTCTCCTGCCAGCATTTCTTCAGTGTCAGAGCTGAAAATCTGCATTTTTCTGCCTCCTTGCATAGGATCTTTCTGCTTCTTATTCACTCCTTCCCCTCTCTCCCCATCCCTCTCCTCTCTTGCAGCTCACTCCATCATCAACACATTTTCACTGAGGAGGATCTCTCCTATGGTTTTTATTGCCAGCCAATGTTGTCCTGACACGAAAAGCTAATTAAAAAAAGAGACAGCTTCTTCTTCAGAGGGGATTGAAGACTGCAGCCATATTCTCAGCTTTATGTGGGATCAGAAATTGCCAGAAAAACATAAATTGTAAGAACTAGAGATGATTTTCAACAGGCAGAGCTTACAGTTCCTTGCACTACAGCAACATATTTGAATTTGGCTTGTGCTGGATGAGAGGGATCTCACTGATCTCACTGGGTAGTGAGAACCAGTCTTGGAGATGGACTGACAGATGTGAGAGGCAAGAAAAGGACTGAGGTTGTGCCCCACTTCATCTTACAGCCTCTTCTCAGAGAAGCTGTATCCTATAGATTTAAACATATTCTGCTTTTTCATCCTGCTACTCATTGTTTTAACTCCACCAAAGGCTAAGTTCATGGGAAATGAAATTTCCCCCTTGCTGTGCATATTTTCAACTCCAACTTTCTTCAATAAGTCTTTGTCAAAAACCAACAGCAGCAAATCCATCTCCAAATAAACTTTGCAGAACAAATAAACAAGGAAAGTCCTTGTTGCATCCACCAACGAGTGCACAGGATTGATGGAGAGATGAGACAGTGCTGAAAGTCCCTGGGGGATGGCTGATGTGACAGCACAAGCAAGGCAGAGGGAACAGAAGTGGGAAAAAAGGGAAAAAAGAGAGGTTTCTGCAGATAGGAGGGGGCCTCATGTCGATGCTCAGACTTGCCCTTGCCAACAGAAAAGGAGATGCAAGAGCCCTGGAGCTCTCAGCTCACACCAGAGCAAAACGTCAGGGCTGTGAAATCCCTGAGGACAGAAGGCAGAGACACTTCCCTGCAAACAGCTCCACTGCACCCCTTGGAGCCTGGCTGAAGGTGGGAGAGCTTCAGAAGGTGCCAGCTGGCTGGCAAGTGCTCCTGCACTCGAGCTGGCATTGAAACCCAGGAGAAACTTGGGCAAAGTCTCAGGCACCACCTTCTCCCTCCTCCCACATCTGATGACACCCCACAGCTGAGCCTGGGGAGCAAACCCTGGGCCCTGCTCACCCCCTTCCTTCCCTTCAGCTGCTCCCAGGGGTGCCAGGGAACTGCTTTGGCTCCTAAATAAATTCTGCATGTGGTACCCAAAGTCCAAAGTGTAATTTGTCATTCACCACAGCTGCTGCTGCAGACACAAAGCCTGGCCCATGGGCCCAGCAGAACCTTCTCCCCTTCTCCTGGGATTTCTCCATCCCTTTCCTTTCTCTAGTACCTGAAGTTAAAATAAAAATGGTAGGAACAAACACTGGGGAAAAATACCTCTAGTCAGATCAATGGATTTCACTTTTACAGCAGTCTTAAAAGTTTCCTTTCTCTTTAACAGCATTTGTTTTGATTTTCTTTTGGTTTTCATCATAATAAAGTTACAACCTGAAACAAGGGGATAAAAAACCAACTTTCAAGCAGGGGTTTTCTTAGTTTCTCTTCTCCCTTAAAGCTGCCACATTATTTAGAGTTGCTAAAATGAGGAAAAATTGCCCTTTTATTCTCACAGAAAGCCTGTTTCAAAGAATCAGCATTTTCCAATGAAAAATGGTTTGTTGAAATTTCCCAACAAGTGCTTTTCCTGAGAGCCCTGAATTTAGTCCTGCTGATGCTTCCTTTCTGTGTGGAGGGTGTGGATCCCCCCTCAGCTCTCACAGGAGATGTTTGTGGGTATCAGGTCAGGTAAAGGCTACATGAGATTTGGAGCAGGATTTTTGTATTGGACTTTCCATTTTCTAGAGATTCTGCAGATGTAATCTATCATTTTTTTTAATTTTTTTTTTTTTTTCACTTTTCCCCCTTTCCTGAGCATTATTTTTTACCTCCATCATTTCCAGCTCCAGCAGTGGAGACAGCCCTGTGTCCCAAATCCCAGCAGGGATGCTGTGCTCCCTCAGAGCATTTCTCCCGTAGACACGAGTTATCCTCCAGGGTGTGGGATGGAACAGACACCCTCCTCCTTCTCCCAGCTCTGCAAAGTGCCTGGACATGTCAGGCTTTACCAAAACAAAGTGCAGACCTGTCCTTGAGGCTGAGGGTCTCTCTGCTGCCGTGGTAGAGTGGGAGCTTCTAACTCAAGCTAAAATTCATCCTTTTGGGGTTTGGATAACCATGCGAGGTCGGAGTGGCCAGGACACATCTTTCCTGCAGGATGATCAATACTAAAGTCCACTTTAAAGTGCTGGAGTGTTGAAAAGGACAGGATTGAATCCTTGGAACAGCCTCACTCCCCTGCCCAGGCCCTGCCTCCTGCCTCCACGAGCGGCTGCTGGCAGAAGATGGAGCCAATCTGCAAAATGAGCATCTCCATGGAGATAAGCCGGGAGCGCGAGAAGGTCAGAGCCAAAGCGTCAGGAGCAGCAGAGGAGTTCTTCAAACTTCATTTCCTTCCAGAGAAATCACTTGATGGAGATTTGTTGAACGTGACACCTGGCTGCCTCGCCTTGCCGGCTCGAATGAGGAGACAAAAGAGGGAGCTAATTGTTTCCAATGCATTCAGGTTTAATATGGTGCATTTTTAATTAGGGCTGGAAAGGGAAAGGGAATCAATTACCTCTCACAGGGGCAGGCACCACTGGCAGGTGATGCTGTGTGGAGAAAAGGAATTGTGGCAGGATGCTGAGGCTCCCTGGTGGGGAGAGCCCGGGGTGCTCCTTGGGGAGTCCTGTGTGCCAGATGATCCTGGTGGCTCCAGGGAAGCCAGCCACGTCGTGGCACTGTGACACCGTCCACAGGGACAAGAGCAGGGGGAAATGCTGCTGAGCCACCCTGCCTTGGGGCTGTCCTTGTGCCTGGGGAAACTTTACAGTGACAAGTCACTCTCTACAACTCCCTGAAAGCTGGTTGTAGTCAGGTGGGGGTCGGTCTCTTCTCCCAGGCAACAACTGACAGAACGAGAGGACACAGGCTTAAGCACCCCAAGGGAAGTTTAGATTAAATGTGAGGAAGAAATTCTTCACTGAAAAAGTCACTGCACTCTGGAATCATCTGCCCAGGGAGGTGGTGGAGTCACTGTCCCTGGAAGTGTCCAAACAAAGCCTGGATGTGGCACTCAGTGCTGGGCTTTGGTTGATGGGGAGCTGTTGGGTCATGGGTTGGACTTGATGATCCCAAAGGTCTTTTCCAACCTAGTTCATCCTGGGATTCTGTGATGCTATGGGATCATCTGCTCTGGAGAAGGAGGTAAAGACACTTGACAGAGAGCACTGTGAACATCCTTTCCCACAGCTCTGGTGGGATCTAGTCCCCTTCAAGACACCCTATTCTTTAATTGAGAAGGATTGGGGTAGCCAATTAACTATTGTGTGGTAGGTGCTTCATGCCCTGTCCCGGAGGAGAGGGAAACAAAGGCACTTTCATGGCTGGGGTGCAGCTCTCTGGAGAATTCTGTGCTTGTAGATCCATGCCAGGGATCTGGAATTGAAGGGCCGCCAGTGAACAAACACAGCAGTCCCAAGGACTCTCAGAAAAGCAAATCCCCATGGCACAGTGTTGAGACAAGCACACAGACTGAGGAGCTGCTGCTGCTGAAATCTCATGTTCAGATTGTTCAGCAGAGTGAAGCTGAGGTCTCCAAGTAGCTCAATTTCATGCCTTTAATGAGAATTATATTTCCTAAAGGAAGCAGCCAAAGTCCTTCAATTCAGTGAAATACTTCTCAACAGCTGATGGGTCTCAGGATCCTGCATTCTCAGAACCCTCAGACTCACTCATTGCCAGGCAGAAATGACAGCTCCTCCAAGTCCTCCAGCAGGACACTTTGGGAAGGGCTCCATTTATTCTCCTTGGTTCTGAGTGACTTCAGTGCCTACTGCCATCCACACTGCAGAGATTCCCCTGCAGGGCCTAAGGGGACCAATTCAGCTGGCTGAAAATAAGATCAGTAGCACCATCTGGGGGGTCCTACAGCATCCTCATACCTGCATGGTATCCCTACAGCTACCTGGGGTTCCTGATGTTTCCCAACATGTACTGGACACCTCTTCTTAACCAGCTGAAAACAACCAGTGCTTGACCAGTTTGGTGGATGTTTGATGCAAAAAAACTTGTCCAGTTGTTCAGCAGGATGAGGGCTGTATAATGCTACAGTTTGAGGACAGAAATGATCCCCTAGAATTAATTTGGGATATTTTGATGTTGAAGTTTGAGCTACATTAGTATATAGCACTGTAAAGGCAGAAAGAATAAAATATAAACAGTATCCATTAAAATGGTGAGTACAAAGTGGATGCTAAAGTAATAGATCCAGTGGTGAAATTCACCTTACACATGTGAGATTGACATCAGGCCTTCACTGCCAAGAAGAATTGAAAGTTTTTTCACTTTGTGTCTTTCTATTTCTTCATATTTTCTCAATGAATCTCTGGAAGATGCTGCTTATGGACAAAATGCAGCATGCTTCTTGAAAGATTTATTAATCAGAACTGCCAAATTTGTAATTATTTTCTGGGCACTGAAATTGTTTGGCCTTATCAAATAAATGAGAATAACCACTGATTATTGTTTTTGGAGAAAGGAATAGCTGGTAATAAGGAAAAAAACATGCACATATGAGAAAGAGAAAGATAATATAAATGGTCAGAGATGTGTTCATGGAGAAGTTTGAGTGGTCAAATGACTCATCTGTCTGAAAAAAGAAACATAATTTTCATATTATGAGGCACTCAGGCAGTCAGTAGTGCTTTCACTCCAGCACGATGGATGGACTTCATTTGTTTCCCTGATCCTCTTCTGCCACTGCCTTTTTATGGTGCAGAGGTGGCTGGATTTTCCCTCTGTTGCTTTTAGCTCAAAAATAGGAACTTCTGTTCAGCAGAAATTACTGACATTTAATGCCAGCAAGAAACCTGAGTTTTTAAACTTTTTCCACTTCTGGGCAGAACAGCCACACTTGATAAGCAGATGCAGCCCTACAAGTTTTTTAGGAGTGTTTAGGGACTTTTTACACTGGCCCTGAGTTTTTTGAAAGGTATAAAAATGTGTCAACTTGTCATTAGAAACTCTCACCACGCCCTGAAAATCCAGCCAGCTGCTCCAGGAAACCTCATCCACAGCCATGGGACACCCAGCCTGGAGAGCACAAAGCTTCACAGCCTTCAAAAAGGAAGATATTTGTGCCCACCTGCTTTTCAAAGGTGGGAATGGACATCTGTCTTCACTGCCATCACTTCAGCTGCTCTTCAGGACGAGGAGCAGGAACCTGGTGCTGTCCCAGGTGCTGCAGGAACCTGGTGCTGTCCCAGGTGCTGCAGCCCCAGCCCTTGGCTCTCTGTGCTCCTGCAGGACCCTGCAATGGCAGCAGAGTTAAACTCACACACTGCTGAATTGGGGATTCCTCTCTTCCCACTTCACAACTGCTGCGGATTTTTCCCCTCCTCTCTTCCTAGGATGATTTATGGGGGGAAAGTACAATTCTAAAATGAATAATTGATACTCTTTCAAAGCTATCTCCTTTACTCTACTTGTTCTCTTAATTTACTCGGTTTATAGCAACTGATGACAGAAGCCTATTGTTTTGCTGAAACATTAACTTCACAAAGTCATTCTGCTCCCATCTGCAGCACTAAAATTAATGATTCCCTCTGCAACATCTGTTTAATTAACTATCGGCACCATAGAAGAGGCATCCAAATACCCCTGCGACTAAATCAGCCTCAAATTAGGGAAATACGATGTTAAATTGTATCAGAGAGGAGCAGAGATTATCCTTTGGAGTACTGACACTCATTAGCCACCAGCCACCCCATGTATCTTCTCCATGAAGAAGTGTCAGCAGCTCTTTGCCATAAAGTTTTCATTTAAGGGCTGTAGTCACAGGGAAGGGGAGGGGGTGGAGGGATGGGAGCCAGCTGAAGCCAGTGCTCCATCATCGGTGCTGACGGATCTGCTGCTGGGATGAAAGATAAAGGTAAAATTCTGCTGCCACTGAGCGTTGCCATCATGCTCTTGGAGTCTCGTGCCTGACCATCCCAGCAGAACTCTCTGGAAAAGCTGCCACTGGGAGCAGGAATGTCCAGGGATGCTGCTGGAGGCTCCAGACTCTTGGCTACCCAAGAAGAGAGAGAAGGGAGAGGGCAGCTCGAAGGGGGGAAGAGGAGGACAAGAGGTTTGGATTTCCAGACTCTGAAGGGGTAAAAGGATTCCTTGCAGACCCCACTGCTGATGTAGCTGCATGGCCAAATTTGTTTGGGCAAGGCACAAAGTAAGGGGCTGATCCAAGAGTTTTTGGGGAGATTTTTTGACTCTTTTCCCCTACTTTGAACTCCCCCTTGTGTTGCCGTGGCAACAAATGCAGCGTGAAATTGCAAGTTTGCAAAACACACTCAGTCAGCAGCAGCAGAAAAGCAGCTCCAGCAAAGGGAACAACAGCCAGGTGGGAGATGGGCAGGAGGGGACCTGGATACCACCACTGCCTGAGGACAGGAGAGGGCTGGGTGGCTGTGGAGGGACAGGGTGGGCAGGGAAGGCAGGAAAAGGGAGGTGCTGTAGCTCAGATTCCTGCTCTGTAGTTATTAAAATCCACATCTCCACCCACACAGTCTGCTGCCTATCCAGAGGTGTTACCTCGGATGAACTCTCTCCAGAAAGGGAACCCTCTGGGGATTTTCACCACTTCCCAGCAAACTTGGGAAATGTTGGGTTGTTCACTTGAAAGAATGAGCCTGAACTCCTGGAAACACTGAAATAACTCTGAGGTTCTTCTCTAATGCATGAGCTCAGGTCAGGAAAGTGCATCCTCTGAGTCCTCTGGGGTGAGATTTTTCAAAAGCACACCAAGCCAGAGGCTCAGTGCCCACAAGGGCCAGATTTTCATCAGAGCTCAGTTCCCATTTAGGCAGCTAATTAATCTTTGCAAACACCTCAAAGTATCTAAACTGCATCTGCAGCTGTGATGTTGCCCTGAAGAATGGCTGTGGCTAAACTAAAACTTCACAGTTTAAAAATTCATTCCCTCCCTCTTTGGAAGAGTGTCTGCTGCCTTTCTTGAAAAAACTGAAATTTCTGAATGCTGTTTTTTGGCTTAAAGAATCAATGCACAACAGAAAATCTGGTCTGAAACCTTTAGATTATCCTCACATCAAACATAAACTTAAGTACCAGGGAGGAGTTGAATTTAGCTCCTTTAAACCCGTACGATAAGTTCAAAGGCAACATGTGGGCACATCTATAAATGATGAATAAATTTCAAGGGGAATAAGGAAAAACAGGATAAATGAGGCTGCTGTGAGACAACAAGCAGAAATATCATCCCTTGATTTAAGGGGAACTGAAGTCAATGCACATTATTACTCTTATACAAGATCAGTGTCACCCTCAATTTTCACTTATCATAAGCAGATTTTCACCCTTTCCTTCTCATCTTTTCCCAAAGATCCTGGTTGTCTCTGTGTCTTGACATTGTCTTTCTGTGGACACCTCCAACCCCACCAGTAATTCAGGGTTTTCAAAGGTTCCTTTCCACAGCCCTGCATTCTCTTGTTTCCCAGCAAAGGTGCAGTTGTTGATTTGGTTTAGTTTAAGGACAGCCAGGGGTTTTGTGTCTCCATGGAAAACACTCATGAGCATTTATTTTAATGAATGTTCAAAGTAGATTTGTCAAACCTTGTTCAAGTTTAGAATAAGTCTATATAATTAATGGCAAGAGTGTTTAAGAACATTACAAGATGTTTTTTTAAAAGTTAATTCAAATTAAGATGCTCAGGCATCCCTTTGTAGCCATGTCCTGTGGATGCTTCTTGCTCAGGACAGAATTGCAGGTGAGTGACACAGTCAATAAATCCCTTCCTTGCTGAAAGAGGTTCCTGTGTGGCTCCAGCTGGAGGAAGGCTTTCTTCCCATGGACAAATATCCCCATTTATGACATCCCCACACTTGTGCACGCAGGGAAGCAGAGCCAGGAGTGCTTTCCCAGTGCTCATGTGCTGAGGTTATTGGCAGAACTCTACTGACAGAGCATGTAGAGAATGTACCAAACCACATTTAAAAGTGTGACATGAAATTCAAAAGCAGCCAGGGGAATTACAATGCTCTGGAGCAGGATAAGATGCTAAAGGAGCATGAAACACATGCTATGCTTAATGTGATTTTTTTTTTTTTTATAGGACTTTTTTCTTTCCAGGCTTGCCAAGGAGTACATGGAGCTGTCAGAATACAACCTCAGACATGAGCAGTCATGGCAGGAGTGGCGAGATGGATCCAGAGGCAGAGCCAGGCCACTTTATGCCTCACCTAGATAAGGGAGTCAGGTGAGCACAGCACACAGAAGCCACTCCACGAGCAGAGAAATGAAGAAAAGAAGTGTTATTCCATATACAGACGCTCTCCAGCCCTGGATATTGCTGATAATGCAGTGAGAAGGAAGATAAGGAGGTTGAAGGCTTCAAGTGAGTGTCCCTGGAATAACCAGTGCTGGGAAATGGGGGATCAATGTTTATTTGGTAAATGGTACCTGGCTCTGAAACTCAGTGGATGGGGAATGAGGCATTGCTTGGATGATGCCCAGAGAAGCCAGCAGGGACTGGATTGCCAGAGTGATTGGGTCTGCACACACACCCAGGAGAGAAAAGGCATCTCCATGTTGTGTTTGTAATTTTAAACAGATTGGATAAAATAATAGTGGGAGAAGCTATAAGGGGAAAAGTTGTCCCAGGACTGTATAATAGATCAGGGCCAGAGCTGGGAATTGATTCCTGAGGCTCACAGTCCTCAGCCCATTATGACAAAACCCACTGAACATGAGGACTCCCTCACTTTGCTATTATCCTCAAGGTTTGGGTTTATGTATTTATTTATTTACCAAACACAGAGGAATGACAAACAAAATGAGAAACTCAAAAAAAAACCTCATAAAGTCCTTTAATCAATCATGACTAGTGTATCTCCCATCCATTTTTTTTTTTCACTTTAAAATAGAATTAAGATGTCCCCTCACATCATAATCTGTCTCCAGGCAGCTGTGCTCCTTCCATCAGCACAATGACCCAAACTGCAGGGCTGTATTAACAGATACCATCTAGGCTTTAATGGAGTTCAGCCACTGGGATTAGCTCCCTGGAATGGAGTTTGGGCTGTCAGGCACTGCATGTGAGCACATTACAAGTTATAGGCATCAATTCTTTCTAAGTGAGAAGCCATTCCAAATTCAAAACACTTCAGACCTAATAACAGGAAATTATTTTGATGGATCCCCTTCAATGGGTATAAAAAAAAAAAGAGATGAAGAGACAGGGTCAGGTGTCCGATCAAAACAAAATCGTATCCGTGATTTTTTTTCTCTAGTTCAGAGCAAAGCAGGAATGTGGATTTAGATGTCAGGGAGGGAAAAAATTGTGGAAATGTAGGGTGGAATGAGAAAGAAAGATTGAAAACCGAATTTGAAAGGAGAAGGGGAAATTTTGCTTGTGTATTTGGGTCAATGTGTACCAGAATCATCAGTCTGACCCAGCAGGGACTTCTCTAGGAGTCCTGGAAAGTCCCTTGCAGCTCCTTAGGGTATTTTTCCAAATGGAGTCAGGAGTTAGTTTTCACAGAATCATAGAATAATAAACTGATTTGTGTTGGAAGGGACCTTAAAGCTCATCTGACCCCACCCTCTGCCATGGGCAGGGACAACTCCCCAACGCTGTCCCAGATTTCCCTGTCCAACCTGCCCTTGGACACTTCCAGGGAATGGGGCAGCCACAGCTTCTCCGGGAACTCTGAGCCAGGATCTCACCACCTTTTTTTAACCTTAGCTTTTGTATTTCAAGGATGTCCAATATGGGCATTCTTAACAAGACCTGACTTTTCAGATCAGAAGACAGTGCTTCATGAAAAGCAGGTCCCTTCTAAAAGTGTTGTTGTTCAAGTACACACTGGGAGTGCACTCTCCAAAAGTGTTTGGTGTCTGAAAATATTGTCCATTTTCCCCTTTAATCCCTGTCAATGATCCAGGGCTAGAAAACCCCAGAGGAGAAGAGGAAGGGTCAGAGTTCCAGTGATGAACACTGACAAGCTGAGTCACTGGTGAGGTGCATCCTGTAATCCATCATTTTTAAACCTCGCTTGTCCAAGAGCTTTCTGTGGTGTCAGGCTGAGTCATTTCTGCCTGTGAAACAGGGAAAAAGGGAGGAGAACCTTATTTTGTCTCCCAGCACTGTGGCCATGCACCAATCCTGCTGCTGCCCCATTTTCCCCACATCTGTCCCACTCCTCCCCAGCACGTGCATTGGCCAAGCCACCATCTGACAGCCCTGAGAGAACAAAACTTCCCCAAGCCAGCAAAAGAGTCCCCTAAGGAAAAAGGAGTAAAAACAAACTGGGAGCAAGGCAGACAAACCAAAAGGCAGATCTTCCTTTCAGCACATTTCTGGAAGAGAAGGGGAAGTCCCTTATGGGCAGAAACCTGCACTGCCATTGGATTTCCAGCTCAAGCCAGAATCCCAGGGAAAAGACAGCTCTTCAGCAGCAGTCAGGAGGGACTGCAAACACAACAGAGCATCTTGTAGGCAAACAGCACAGGGAGTCATCAGGGACTGCCTCATTAGTCATACAGCGTTTGCACATGCTGATGGCTGAAGGCAAAGTATGACCTTAAATTGCATTATCACACCAAACAATGTCTGTTGGTGCAAGAGGAGAACAAGGCAGAGCAAGTGTTCTGCATGGGATGTGAAGGAAAGGGCTTTGATGGTGACAAGGTGTTAGAGCAGCTGAAAAGGGATGTCCTTGGTTATCATCTCCAGCAGAGTGGTGCCTCATTGCTGGGACTCTGCCAGGTACTGGAGAAGGGAGCTCTGGAGAAACATGGTCTTCTCTAAAGACCTTTAAAAATCTAAAATCTCCCAGTGGGTGAGTATCAGCAGCAGACAAGAAAGACCAAAGGAATGTGATGATACCAGAGTTGTTGGATATCCAATTCTCCGTGAAAAAGTCAAAGCAGAAACTATGACAGACTTTGGAGGGAGGGGAGTGTTTCACAAAGAGCGAAGCATCCAGTCCACTGAGACTGAGAGTGCTCTCAAAGCCCCTGGAAATGCCCTCTCCACACCCTCTGCAGGTGATATTTGTCTTCACACAGGGGGTGAGCCCTGAGTACTGTTGTGTTCAGAAAAGAGAGTGTGACTGAAGTGCTGGGAAAAGCTGGGTGCTGGAAACCTTCATAAAGATCATGGGCAGCTCTGTTGTCTTTTTCTGGTTTCACATATCACCTGGATAAGCCTTTTTTCCAGCTCTCAGAAAGAAATTAAAGTGCTAAACAACCTATGGCTTTCCATGACATAACCCAAACTTGTTTTCTTTCTGCCTGAGGAAAACAAGGGCACGTTTTATATTTGAAATCAGATTTAGAGTAAGATTTCTCGAAGGGACCAAGGTTGCTAGATCAGATGAGTTTGGGTCTGCTGACCAGATCAGCAGAGCTCTGTTGAAGTCTCTGAGGGCTGCAGTTGTGAAGTCCTCTAACACACATTCAACCCCTCCATTTTCTTACTTAAGACTCAATGCATCAATACAATAGAGAACTTTTAAACAGAGGTTTAATCTCACAGAGTGAATCTCAAAGTGCCAAGGACAGATTTGTAAAGACTTCTTGAAAGTTTCCTCATCAGTAACATTTGCAGGTCTCTTTTTCTGGCTCTTGACATTTTTACATCTCTTTTGAGGGCTTGAGACATAGGAAGAACAGATTTAATGGGAAGCAGTGTCCTCCTGCTTCCAGGAAGGTATTGTTGGGGTTGGCTCAAATGAAGAAGGATCATCAGCATGTTCTCAGAGCTTCTTGCTGTGGCACTGAGGAAGATTTAGCACATTCTGATACCCATTTCCTTCCCAGCTTTAATCTTAACACCCACCTCCTGCATGCTAAATGAACATCCCAGCACTTCATAATGGAGACAGGAAATTAATTCCTCATAAAGGGCTTTTTTTCTTCTTCCTACCCCTCTTATTAAGACTCCTCAGCTCTGTCAACAGCCAGCTGAGCTTCCACAAGTCATAAAGGTGCATTTCTGCAGTCTCATTTCCTCAAGTCTCCTGCTTGATGGATTATGCCCATTAATATCCTTCACTCTGGAAGAGCAGCTGCTGGCATTCACAGGGCCTTGTTGGATGGTGTAACCCTGACCTTTAGCAAGGACACTCTGGAAAATGCACACAGAGCAGGGGGGCTGATGATCTGAACCTGCTCTGCTCAACCCCTACTGGAGGCTCCAGTTAGAGAAAAAAGACCTTCCCTGCTCTTGATGACCAAGGATTGCCATGGGAACCTTCAGAGCTGGAGCAGCCCCAAGAACAACATCAGGAACCAGCTCTTTGATCCTGGAGTCTGGTTTAGCTTTAATTTCCACATCTTTAGCA
Source organism: Parus major (assembly GCF_001522545.3). Classification (NCBI taxonomy): domain Eukaryota; kingdom Metazoa; phylum Chordata; class Aves; order Passeriformes; family Paridae; genus Parus; species Parus major. The sequence continues at coordinate 7,161,116 of NC_031785.1, forward strand.
TCCACTAAGAGCATGAGTCCATGTTTTAAAACCAGGTTTTAAAAGGAAAAAAGTTCATGGAGTTGTCTAAAAATAATCTTTCCTTGACATAGAAATTAACCAAGAAGTGTAAAATCCCAATGTTTTTTATCACAATTCTTCTCTCCAGCCTGTTATCTGTTGGGAGTTTCTTTTTGTTTTTGTAACTAATCTTGAATTATAAAGAATATATTCTGTGATCATTAAATGGACCAAGCTGCATTGAAATGACAGATCTGGTTTGAAGTTGTGCTGTTTCACCCAGGCCTGAGATCAACAGTGTTGGACAGTGAAGATGATGTTTAGTGAGATGGATGCTAAAACAGCAGGCAAAATTCTTGTGAAATGAAAATGGATCATCTCCATGTGATACAGATTTGGAAGCAAACGGGGTGAGAATTTGGAGCTGATATCAGAAGATGGAGGGCAGTGGAAAAGAAACACAGATTACATCCCCAATTTTGGTAGAAACCTTAAAAAAACCATAATTATGTAGCTCTCAAAAATAAAAGCACAAGACCAATTCAATGATCTCCAAACTAGGGAAAACATCCCAGGAACACGATGTTTAGAACTTCCCTTGGTTCCCTTTGCAAATGGTTATGTAACATTTAATTCTGATTTTTCACATACCTACACCATGTAAACAACGGAACAGCAGCATAATGTGGCTCTTCACAGGATTTTAAAGCTTTTCTAGCAGGCCTAGATGAAATGTTCTGTAGAAAAGAACAGTTACGCTGTGGTTGCCTAGCAAATGTCTCTGAGAAAGTGTTTCTGTTTAAAGAGAAAAACAAATTAAGTATAAACCGCCTGCAAGGCCACTCTCCCTGGGGACAGTAGATTTCTGTAAGACTCAGAGGGCAAAATTGTCAAAATCTCTTGTTAAAATAGAGGCAGCACATTGCCACCACGGACACCAGAGATATTAAAGTGAAAAACCCTGCTAGTTCTGGCTCAAAGTCAGAAATAACTGAGTGCTTCAAGATCTCTTGACCCCAGGGAGTTATTAGTAACATTTTTAAAGTCATCTTTAACATTATGTGTCTTTTGTTTTTAATATATTAAGAAATTAGACCCCAAAGGGGAATGGACTCCTCAGTTCTGTGCCAGTCCCTGAAACACTAAGTTAGTGTCTCTAACTCCAGAGCCAAATCTGTGTGTCCATGGAGAGAAACACACCCTGTGTCTGCCTCCTAATGGGTATTAAACTGTCTTTGGCCAGGGATTAATGGACTGGTTCAGCTTCTCAAGCTCATTCTTCATTTGCTGAAATATTTATTTAAAATAATTCGAATTCCCTCCTCCCTTCCAAAATCTTTTCCCACCTATTAATAAAACAGAGCAGTTGGCAACGTGGAGTCTCTGATGTTGTGGACTCTGCTTTTCGCTCAGGGGGGTCAGGTGAGGGCCACTAAAATCCACTGGGGCCTGCATTTGAAGAGAGAAACACAAATTAATTTTTAGAAGGATTTCCAAAGCCATAATCCTCAATGCCATGGAGTGGGAGCTGGAGAAAAACACAGGAATCCCGTTAGTGTGGCTTCATTCTGCTCCCACCCCTTCCCCTCCAGCTTTTCTGTGCTTCCATAATCAGAGCTGAACCTGATTGCCCACCCAACAGCAAAGTGTTCCTTAAACACTGTCACCAGAAGCCCAAAAAGGAAGATTTCTGGAGTTCTCAGTGGGAGCCTTTGACCTTTAACTGCCCACAAAACCCTTCCAGTACAGATTAAATCCAGGGACTCTTTATCCTTTAGCAGGGGACTCATTTATCCACCTGGGGCCTCAGCTCCGAGCTCAAATCATGAAGGTTTTGTCTGTCAAGGGCTATTGCCCACATTTCTTCATTCCTTCAGAAGCAAGGGATAATCTTCTTGACCTGGGTTTTTGAGACGTTGGGACAAGAGTGAGAATAAATATTCTCCTTCCTTATCATTCCAGGGAGTTTTAATTTACACATTTTATGTCTGGGAGTCTTTCCAATCCGTATTAAGCTTGCTGAAAGGGAAGAGTATCATTTAAGCCAAGGGATCCAGGATGAAACAGCTCTAAAAAAAGACTCTCTGTGTTCCTTCCCCTGTGAACTGCATTATTAACAAACGTTCTGGAGTATCTCTTGGGAAAAAAATCTGGAATATTTGGAAGTGGGAAAATGGCATGGACATCCCACAGGGATGCACAGGATCTGACTGCTTTCCTACTTGCTGCAGAAGATACAAACACAGAGGATTGCTGAGAGCAGGAGACTCTGCCCCTCCACTGCAGAATCTTACTGAACAAACCAGGGCTGTGTGGTCTCTGCAGCCCCATCACTGGCACTGGCACTCACAGGCCTTTCCTAACCCAGAGGAGGCAATTCCCAAATGGATCATTACTGCAGAATGGCCTCACTGGCTGGGTGAACATGCTCCTTGAATAAACAATACCTTGGCAAACAAATTAATTATCTCATTGTAAAGATGAGATGTTTCCAGCCTGGAAAATGGTCCATCGGTCTTGTCTGAAGCTTCTGATCCCAATTCTTCAACTCTCCTGGCTTCCAGTGGTGACAGGATGGGACATGCAGCACACAGGGAAAGCTGCTCCATGTTTGTGTCCTTCTCAGCTATTTACAGAAATGTTTAGATGTGGGGGGAGTTTGATTTATGTGCCTTATCTTCCTCAGACCAGAGAGAACTCTTCCCTTCCGCTACAAACGCTGCTTAATGGATCTCTAACAGCCCTGCTTTCACAACATCAAATACACCCAAAATAAAGGGGAGCAGAAGGAACCAAACAAACATTGTTTGTTTCCAGGTGTCCCTGATAATGGGTGGAGGAAGAAGTGGAGAAGAAAGAGGGGAGAGCGATAAGAAAATTGTAAATTGGGTCCATGGCATGAGCTCATCGTGCATACACATGGCAGACAAAAGTCCTGAATGTGTTAAAGTATTTCTTAGCTCCTGAAGATGCCAAGTGTTCAAAGGATGTCTGAAAGCAGACTTGCAGTTCTTGGTCAGGCCTGTTTGCCTGCAGACAAGAGGCAGATGGCCAAGGTGGTGTTTCCCCTGTGCTCCACACCCAGCAAACCAGCCTGGAGTCAGCACCCGCTGCAGGATGAACCAGCTGGGGAAACTCCCTCCCCTTCAGCCTCAGGAGGATTAAAAGTCACCCAATTTATCTTTTTTGGGGTAACAGAGTTGTTCTCCGGTGAGAGAGCTGCTCATTACACACATTTTTATTGATCTTTATGCATTCCTGCACAAAGTTATGCTGAAAACAGGCACAAAGAGTGTCATTTCCTTCATTCTGGCACTGTATTTCCTATTTGCTCTGAACCAGACTGGCCCACAAACCAAAGCAATCCCAAACTCCACACACCCACCCCCATATAAAATGGGCTAGCCAAAGTGAGCTGGAAACATTCATTATATTATAACAAAATCTTCTGCTGTATTTTTCCCTGCCTTCTATGCAGCCCCATGCTTGGCTTCTGCCTTTTTAACTTTATAATAGCCTCCATTCTTATTTTCCTTTATGATTTTTTCTTCACTGTCTTAAAAAGCCACTCAATTGGACAGCATTCCATTTGGAAAATCAAGGAGTCCATAAATAAGGCTCAAGACAGACCCAAATATAGTTGCTAACAGAAATGGTAACTTTTATGAGGCTGGACAGCAAATTTTCAATAACACATTTTGACAGGTAAATGCCACTGAATGGGATGGGAGCACAGAGAAGAGTATTTTTAAAAATGAAAAGTTCAGGTGGTTTTGGTGAAAACATTCAATTTCTCCTGAAATGTATAGGGGAGAAGTAGAGAGAGAAAATAGAATAAAATATGAAAAGGTGCAAAGAGAGTATTTCATCTGGTTGGATCCAGATTTTTTGGTCCATTTCTCTCACACACCAATTTAATTTTGACTTTACCTGTGATCCTGCATAGGGAAAGTTATTGACAAGTCTTATGTTGTAGAGGTGAGAGTAGGGAAGATGAGAAGTTTCCAAAGCAGCTGGAGCAGTCCAGGGCCCAGCTCCCTTAGAATATAAATGAGAATTTAACACTTAATTCCTGCTGGTGGTGCCTGCAATCCATCGAGGCTCTTTCTGTAATGCAGAGGAGGAGGATTGGGGTGGGCCTGGGCTCACTGCTGGCTCTGGAGCCCAGAATTGAGATTTTTTGGAGTATTTCTTTAATGGGCACCCTCAGCTCTGAGCAGTCCAGGGAAACCTGTGGCACACAAGAATTCCCTTGTAAAGGAGGTTTTTCAGGAAGGTTTTTCCTCTCTTTACTGTGGCTTCCCTGGATCTTATCTCAGCCTTTCCTTCAGTAGATTCCCTCATTTATTTAGAGATCTCTCTCTTCTTCTCACTTGTTTCTTTGTAGAAAATGCATAAAGAAATCAATAGCTTTTAGGATTCCATCTTCCTGTCCTTTTTTGTTTTAAATGGGACCCTTTCAAACAATAATCAGGAGACATGGCCAAATGATGCTTTCCAGTAAGTTACATTTCCTTTGAGCAACAAGCTTTTGAAAGTAATTTTTTTTAATTTTTTTTTTCTGGAAGATAGGAAATAAAATCAGTAGGTTTTGCTTATCCTGCCCAAAAGCTGTTTTCAGTGAGGAGCTTAAATTGCTCTGTTAGTAAAAGCCAAGGTGTGACAGGTTTGAACTCTCCTTGCCATGTCCACCTGCAGGATTCTCAATCCACACACACAGAAGAGATCCACACACACCCATTCATTTGTCCTTGATGGTTTAATTAGTACCTGAACCACTCAGCACTCACCTCTTCACTTGTCCTTTTCATTCAAATGTCACCTCCCAAACCAGTCTCTGCCAAGGAGTGAGAAGGAGAATTTCCAAATGAAGGAATCCTGCTTTTTCTTCTGGATTAACCACCCCACTTAAAATGATGTTTGCCCATCAGAGTCTGGAAGGGGAAGGAGCACTCCCAATTTGAGGTATAAAAATGGTAAAAGAGAGAGAGGGGACACAGCTGAGGAAGAAAGTGCTTGAAGGATGCACAGAGGGAATCCAGTGCAATGTGAGATTCGGGGATCCAGGGAGATTTTCACTAATGGTCTCTGCAAGTCTTATTATTTCATACATATTCTCATCCCTCTGACAGAGATACTGCATAAATCACTTCCCCTTGTCCCAGGCTGACCTGTAACCTCTGAGAGATAATGAGGCACTGTACCTGGCATCTCCTAATGCTGCCAAGATCCAGATCAAAGAACATTAATTCTCCATGATAACATCTCTATTTATTAATGCAAATGCCTTTAATCCTTCCCCAGCCCCTGCTCCACTCACCACCTTTACTTTTATTACCGAAATTTCTTTGGAGTTAGGTGAATTGGCTTAGTGTCCCCAGGAGGAGGATGTCACTAAGAGCTGGAGTTTGGTGTGTCCCCCCTGGCAGTGACACTCAGCTCTTGATGAGCTCCCAGACTCGTTACAGTGGCCAGGGGCTACATGTTGGGGCTTCCCAGAGGTGCCAGAGTGTTTGTGTTCATTCCATAGAGGTCAAGCAATAATTCAATATTTTTTTATTAATTTTCCCCCCTTTTTTCCCAGCTCTCAGTGAGCAGACCGTGATTTCCCTCTTCCCCCTCCAATCTTCAATATCATGTGCTGTTCTGAAGTTATTTTCCAGGGTGTTTCTGGGGGGAACAGTGCAGGCCAGCTCTTCCTGACAGCTACCATGTGTGCTGGGATGTTTATTTTCTTAGAAGCAGATCAGGGAGCTCTGTGGGTTTATGATAAATGATAATCTGTTCCAAGGTTTCCGAGGAAGTAGGAAAAATCCCCTTGACTCTCACAAACAGGCCAAGAGAGGAAGAAGGGAAGCTCCATCTACTTGAACAGTGCTCAGTGCAGCAGACACCAGGTGGGGTTCCAGAGTGGGAGCTCTCTGCCACAGCCCCACACACACACTTTGGCAGATGGGATCTGGAACAAAGAATTACAGGGCTCTTACAATGCCATCATTCCCTGCTTTGGGTTGGAACAGGCCTGAAAGCCCAGCTCATCCCTCCCCCTACACCTCCCACTATCCCAGCCTGGCCTTGGACACTTCCAGGGATCCAGGGACAGCCACAGCTTCTCTGGGGGGCCTCCCCACCCTCACAGGGAAGATATTTTTCCTAATATCTAATTTAAACCTACTCTCTTTCTGTTTGAAGCCATCCCCCCTTTGTCCTGTCACTCTAGGCCCTTGTAAATAATCCCTTTCCATTTCTCCTGTGGGCTGCCTTTCCTGTTTGAGTGGAGAACCACTCTGGGGGTAGTGCCTTGTGGTGGGAAGGTGAGAATAACCTTTTACATCCCCTTTTACATTTAAAATCCCCTTTTATGGGGAGCTGGGGAAGGGAGCTCACACCCAGCAGAGCAGCAGCCTGGGAGGATGCTCAGGAGCTTCACGGGGGCCAGAGACAGGCAAGAGATCAGGAAACCCCACAGTGTGAAGAGTTTGCACACTGATGCTTCAAAGAGTGACTCTGCACCAAGAAGTGGTGAAAGAAATGACCCTGAGGAGGAAGGTGACAGGAAACTGCTGGGTTAATTATACCCCTCTTTCTCCAGACAGTGCTGGCTGTACCCTCAGGCACAGGGGCACAGGGATTTAGGCTCTATTACTGCCACATGAAAAGCATGAAAAAGTACTTTGCCTTCCTTCCCCAGCTCCCTGCCTGTGAGGGAAGCTTATAAAACTTTCCTTCCTCTCCTTTTCCTTTGGCTGTTCTATTTGTCAGGGCCCACACCTTCTGCTATTAAGTTTCTGTAAAGAGAGCAGCCCTGCAAGGTTCAGGACTCAAATTTAGTCTGTGAATGTGGCATCAATATTACTACCTAATAAGCATTAGACATCAGCCTGTAAGCAGAGAAGAACAAATGCTTCCTTCATACAAACTGGGATTATTGTCCCATAAGGCACTGACAGACAAAAGTGGAAAATCGATGTAAGAAACTGAATATCTGGACTGAACTCCAATTTGTCCTAGGGTCCAATCTGGCACCTATTCTCCTCTTCCTATTCAAGCCTGAGTCCTGTCAACATCAATGGAAGCTTTTTGCAATTATGGAAGGAGGGAAAAAAACATAACACACTCTGTAAGGCTGCAGCTCCATCACCTTTTCCTTTCTTGGCCATCAAATGCTGAAAGAGTGACCTTGTTTTCATTAAGAGGAACACCTTGTGAATGAATACAGGATGTCAGGTGGGAACAGAGGCACACAAGGCAAAGAATTCATTAGAGAAAGTTTCAGTACTGCAGAGTGAGACATTCATTATTTTACAACTAGTCCCTGTGAGTTTTAATTAAAGAGACTGGGCAGTTTGTATATAAACTGCCTAATATTGTAGTTTAATATATCACTAAATATGAATTCTCAGTTTTCCTGTTTTTTTCTCTATCCCTGCACACTACATGGCCAATTCCACCCTGAAAGTTTGGAGGGTGCAGGGCCTTAAGAAAAACTATTCTTGGGAGACTGCTGGCCCAGTTTTGCAGTCTCTGGAGATTTACATAATTCAGGACAACACTGGAGATTTCAGTTGTATGGATGTGTAGAATTAAATCTGCAAACACTTCAGGCTCCCTGGCATTCCAAGTTGGGAAAATCACCATAAAAAAGGCGGCTCTCTGGAGCACTGAACTGAATTGCAACCTGCACACCCATCACACGGCTGAATTGAAAACCTTGGGGTGATGCTGGGGCTCCATATTCAGGCAGCATCACTTTCCCTGCAGGCCTTGGCATGTCACAGAATGGGATCAGTTGGAAGAACCTTAAAAATCATTTCATTCCACCCCCTGCCATGGCAGGGACACCTCCCACCATCCCAGGCTGCTCCAAGCCCTGTCCAGCCTGACCCTGGGCACTGCCAGGGATCCAGGGGCAGCCCCAGCTGCTCTGGGCACCCTGTGCCAGGGCCTCAGCACCCTCCCAGTGATATTTCTTCGCAGTCCTTCAGTGTGTAGCCATTCCCCCTTGTCCTGGCACTCCAGGCTCTTGTAAACACTCTCTCCATCTTTTCCTCCTGTTGGTTCCCTTTGGTTACTGCATGGCTGCAATCACATCACCCCAAAGTTTTCTTCTCCAGGCTGAACATTCCCAGAGCTGCTCCATCCCTCTGATGCCCCTGGAGCCTCCTCTGGATCTCTCCAGCAGCTCCAGGTGCTCCCTGTGCTGGTCCCAGGGCTGGGGCAGCTCTGCAGGTCTCACCTGAGCACAGGGACAGAGGGGCAGAATCCCCTCCCCTGCTGCCCAGGCTGGGCTCAGCCCAGGGCAGGGGGAGTTTCTGGGCTGCTAAAACACTTTAACACTTGCAGGGATTTTTGGGTTTACACTGCAAGGGACAGGGATGTGCTCTGTTAAAGCAGGCTCAGGCTCACACCCCTGTAACCCCACACAATTAACCTCAGCAGTCACAAATCCCAGCTGCCCATGGCAGGCAGGGGAAGCTCCCCACATGCAGTGGGACTGCTGGATAAGTCCTTTGCTAAAACCAGCCTCAGGACCTCTGGATTGAATTCCTGCAACCTGTATTAACTGAGGAAGCATTCCATTAATCTTGCACACAGGTGACCTAACCACCAGTCACAGCAACTCGTGGTTATCCATGATAATTTTTGTGCTGGTAACTAAAATTCAGAGCCCTTGCAGCCCAACCCCTCAGGGCAGCGATAACTCCTCGTGGGAGGATGCTCAGCGAGGAACCAACACACAGGCAAGGGATTCAGGAACATTTTGTCAAAGAGATGCAAAAAGGAAGGATCATTTTAGGTTGATTCACCTCTGTGTGTGTGTGTGGGTGTCTCTAAATCTGTGTGTGCATATGTGTGTCTGTGTGTTTGCCTTGACTGAGTGAATCACCCTACCTGTTACAGTGTAAAACAGCAAACATTAGTAAAACCCATAATAAGCCTAGTGGTGGTGATTCAACCAAAGCTAGCACATCTGTCACTGAGCAGCAGACTGCCAAGCTTTTCATCAGGGGAAATACAATTGAATAATAATGCAGGAAAGGTAAAGCAGCTTCAACAGAGCTTTCTGCCAAATTAAATACAAGGTGCGCTAAAGAAAAGGGGAGGAAAAAAAGAGAAGCTACACAAATGTGTATGAATAGAAATCCCTCAGCAATGGGGACTCTGTGGCTAAGGAGACTCCACATCTGTAGTGAGAGCAGCTTGTTGGGGGCTGGGGGTGGATGTGGGTGGATGGCTGAGCAGTGAAGGTGCTGACAAACGTCCAGCTCTGGGAACACGAAATCCTCCCTGTGCCAAGGGCCAAATGAGGAATTGAAGGGGAGGAGGAGATGGGATTTTGGACTAATATTTGGAGGCCTGATTCTCCAGTGCCATCTGGTCACTTGGCAGTGCTCTTGGCAGTGCAGAGGAGACAACCCCATCCAAAATGGTCTCTGAGGGATTTCCCTGTGGTAAAAAGTCCTTTGATGGCAAAAGAGTTCTGCAGTGCTTGTAGAAGACATTAAACCAGAGAGAAGAGACAACATTGCTGGAGGCCCTCCCCCCAAACCCTGGCTCTGCCCAGCCTTGGCTCATCAGATAAAGCCAAAGGAAGGGAAGGATGGGATGAGATCCTGGCCAAATCACTGCCTTTGAGCCTGCTTGGTGGGTCAGAAAAAAGCAGAGCTGTGGGATGGGGGGAACAAAGTCAGGATCTGTGGAGCTGGAGGAGGATGGCCCTTCTCCCACCCACACTCGAGGGCATGGGGACCTCAGGCTTGTTCAAATACACAAATCTTGAGGCCTGCAATGGCTGTTGGAGGCAGCAGCACTGAGTCACAGGAAGGAGCCACTGAAGAGGCCTCCCAGACCCTTCAGGGCTCTGTTGTGGTGGCAGTGCCACTTCTCAAACCCCACATCCTTCTGTACTGCCATGCTTGTACAAAGGGCTTTGATGGGGGTAACACTGTGAGTGACCCTGACTTGCTTCTGCTAGAGTGTAAATAAGGATAATGGACCATCAATCCATCAGCTGCAAATGAAACCTCTCTGTAAAGACAAAAAGAAAGGAAAAAGAAAGGCTTGTGGTGTAGACATTTTCCTGTCTGCAGAGACACTCTTTTGGGGCATTTCATTTTAAACATCCATTTTCTTTACATTTTCTCTTTCCTTTGTACACAGGGCATTTTCTTCTACTCTGTTTTTGTTCCCATTTACTTCTTTCTCTTTTAACCAGAGGGGCATTAAAAATCCCAACACCTTTTAAGCACTTGTGTTTACCATTTGCTCAGCTCTGAAAACCACCACAGGGCTGGAGATAAAACCACACATGCACACACAAATATCCAGACCCCTTCTGGCTGGAGCAGGAGGCAAAATAAACCCTTTGGACTATTTGAAGACGAGACAGATTTGCAAAAGCTCTGACACAAAACCCACGACAATCAGCACAGCCACAGGTCTCCCAGGCTGAAAGGAAGCCCTCCCGCAAGTTTCATTGGAAAACGTGCCTTGCAGTCTCCTCTGCCCAGCTCTGAACAGCCCTCCCAGGCAGCTCCAGCTGAGTCACTACTGCAGGCCAACCCTGCCTCTCCCTCTCCTGCTTCTCCCCCTTTTCCACTGCCTGGCAGCAGGAAGATCAATGCACTCTGCCCAGGTAACCAAACACGCTGCAAAAATTCGGGCTAATGAGTAGTGTGAGATGAAGAGAGAGACAAAAAAGCCCCCAGTGTTCGTGCAGAGCAGGGCTGGGTTGGTTTTCTCCATCCCCTTCAGAAGTTGGGTGATGATGAACAAGCAGCCACAGGGAGGCACTGAAAGGTGCCAGGACAATTTCCTCGGGATGGGCAGGATGGTGAAGGACACTTGGAATAGACGGATCAATGGAGCAAACTCACAGGAAAGCAAGGAAAAGGACAATAAAAGCACGATATTTCTGAGTGAGGAGCTCACCAGAGCTCAATATTTACTCATTATTGCATCCAAATGCACACAAATTACACCTCACTGCTGAATTACCCCCAGCCAACACCTCTGACCCTGCCAAACCCTGCCTGTCCCTCCTTCCCCAACTGCAGCCACAGATTTCCAGCTCCAGCCTGTCCTCTCCTAACACACCTCCCTGCTGTCCATCCAAAAGCAATCATCATCATCAAGGAGAGGGTTTGGAGCAATTCAATCCCACTCCTGAGCCAGGGAACAGCTGCAGGATCTCACTGCTGGGCAGCTCAGGGTGGGTTTGTGCCATGGGCTGTGGCCACCACCTGACACTGACAGCAGAAGGGAAAATAAACCTGAAGTGCAGCTCAGTCACCTCTGCTCAAACTGGGAAACTTGGCTCTGCTTTTATCCCTGTGAGGAGGAAAGGAGACCTCAGTGAAAGCAGCCACTGCCACCTTTGAGTCCACACATCAAAATGCAGCATCCACCTGCACGAGAGGCTGAGGAGCCCATCAGCAGAATTTGGCAGAGTTTGACCTTTTTATTCCCTCTAGCACTAAAAATTATTTAAGCAACTTTTTCTAAAAATATTTATTGATTTTTATTTTTCTGTATTTTTGTTTATTAAAAAAATACAGAAGAAAATGTCATTGTTGCTGGTTTTTATCCCTCCAGTTCTTTAGATTTTGGTGATTTTCCAAAGCAATTATCTCAAAATTGAATGGATTATTGAAGAGAAAAAAAAAATCCCTATAGATGTTTTCAGAAGGTGCTGAAACAATTCTTTTGTATTTCATATTTGGTAAAAAAGAGGAAGAAGGAAAGGAAAGAGACCCAGTTATGACATTTGTGGTTTCCCTGCCCATCCCAAATGCAGTGCTCTTGGGATCTTCTTGTTTGGAGAACATTGGACTGCCTTGAAGCCATGCCATCCAATTGCTTGGCTCCTGTCACTGCAGCCAGCCTGATGTCCTGTGCATCAGAGAGCTCAGCTCTGCCTTCAGACATCACCTCTTGAGGCTGAATCTGCCACCAAGTGCCTGTTTGGGATCCCAAAACCCCAAATTTTTGCCCTTCTCTACCAGAAATGACTTTCCATCAAACAAGGGAACTGCAACCACCCAACTCACTCTACCAAGACTAAAATCCTGTTCCAAAATGAGCTCAGTACAGCCCCAGGCCCTGGGTTGGATTTGAACCACATTTCTGGAAGAGAAGGACAAAAAAAAACCCAAAAACCAAACAGAAAACAGATGCAGTTTGGAGAAAAACAGAAGCATCTTGTCTCTGTTTTACAGCAAGATGATTTGCCATGAAATATGACTTTTTTAAGACACACCATTGCATCATTCAGTGGTGCTTTCAGACTATTGGCCTCACCCATTTATTTTCACACAGAGACCAGACTGTAAACCTCTCGGGGTAATGAAAAAAGGAGAAAGAGAAGTCATCTGTTCTCTTCTCAATTCTTGCAGATAGATGATACCTCCTTGTATCTCAAAAGAAAAAAAAAATTTCTCCTTGGGCCAGCCCTTTACTTGTACAAACAGACTTGGGGACATCGAGGTGCAAATGTGAGCAAAAAGTTCTTCTAGTGCCACATGTTGGGTAATAATCTGATATTTTTAAACCAAAGCATTAAAGGATTTTTTGACTGTCTCATTTACAAAAATAACAGCACAATTCTAACCCTTCTCGCTTCAATAAGAGGAAGGGGAAAGGTTTAAAAATGCAGCTCCTAAGCTCCTGCATTTACCAAGGCAAGTTGTGCCAAATAAAAGCAATCTCCCATATGCTGTTTTTCTTTTTATTTATTATATTTTTTTTTTTGTACACTTCATGAGTTTGATGTTTTGCACCCTGATTTTTGCATGCCCAGGATTGGCAGTGTTGTGTTACTGTCAGCCCAGACAAGCAGCTTTGTTTTGGGCTCTATTCCATCCCATTCCTGGCTTCTGTGGGATCTAAAACTTCACCATCATTCCCTCCCAGATATCCCTGGGCAGGTAAAATAACCTGGGGAACCTGAGCCCTCCTGTTGCTGTTTCTGCACAGAATCCTGGCACGGGACTGGAACATCACCAGGGTTCTGCTGCTGCATCTTACATACCCTTAGTGCATTTTAAATATTAAGTAATAAAAATATGTATAAGTAAAGAGCACACCCATAAATAAAGCAAATGTATAACTCACTGAATTATTTCATTACTAGCAGCCACATTCTGTAGCAGAATAACTGAGAGCAGAATTTCTCCTGACTTAGCTTCTCATTATTAAAATACTACCAGCGATTACTTGCAGGACATGCATTCCTGAGCTAATCATTTGAGGATTAATTTTATGTGTGCATAAACAACTCCTGTTTTGACTCAGGGCCTTGAAGCAATGTACTTGACAAAATACACTTGTGTTTGAATACCACTGGCTCAGCCAGCACAAGCACACAGAACTCGTGCTTTTACGCAGCCATGGGAGGATTAATGTCCTTTTTCTTTCCTCTCTCACCTAAAGGAGCTGTGGAAATGTCCCTGGAAATGTTCAAGGCCAGGTTGGACAGGGCTTTGAGCAGCCTGGTCTAGTGGAAGGTGTCCCTGCCTATGGCAGTGGGGTCAGAGCAAGATGATTTTTAAGATCCCTTCCAACCCAAACCACTCTATAATTCTTAGAAGCCTCTATATTCCACTGAGGGTACTCTTTGAAAAGGGCTTGCAAATCTATTGTCATCCTGCCATAAAAATTCAGAATATTTAAAAGCAGCTTTTGAACTCAACTGGCAAACCCTGTTCCATGTAAGAGAGCAGCCTCTGACCACGTATGCAGGAGATGCTGTGGCCAGGATGCTCCAGGAGAACTTGGAGGAGGTGAGCACAACCTCTGCCCTGCTGCAGAGACATCAGGCCACCAGTGCCCCACACACTGCTGCCACCTAGAAAGGTCGAGCTCCCTCATCCCCAGAATCTGCAATAAATTCATTTTCCACTGGCAATATGTTGGCTAAGCCAAAGCTTTCCTGTCTTTGCTGCTGCTGTTTGTGTGTCCTAAAGGCTGTCACAAACACACCTCACCTGGCTGGGCAGCTCCAGCTTCCCTTTGCCTCATCTCCTGAGATTTTCACCACTGGAAACACAGAATATTTAGCACAGAAGGGGTTGAGCACAATGTCAGTTACTATAAGTGATAATATATATATCCATTCCCATATTCACACCTACATTTGTGGCCTTACCCTACCACTCAATTTTATAGAAGCATAAGTTCCATTGGTTTCTAATCTGTTGAATAAATTATTTCAGAATTGTCAAGTAGGTTATTTCTCACCTCTTTCTCTGAATCAAAATTAAGTGGGTGGGCAAATGAATTAAACAGAAGATTGTCTGTCTTTTTATATCTGACTCAGGGAAAGAAGTTGAAATTTTTATATTTCTTATTGAATTAAAATTTTAGAGATGATTTGTTGCTTAAAATATTTTATTTCAATTGTGTTGCAACATTACATTTTAATAGGGAAATGGTCCATTTCAGTTACACTGGAGCAGCACAATATATTACAGAACACTGTCCGTAGACATTTGTATTTATTACAGTGTGAACTGTCCTAATAAATGCAGTTGACATCTTTTATTTTATCAAAAGTGTGGAGTGGTATCAAAACAAAATCTAAATTACTTGTTTCAACTATCCCCAGCTGGAACTATCATTGAAACAAACTCCTTCCAGAAAAATATTTTGGTTTTGACAAAACAAAAATATTTGGACCACATACTATTTTCTCAAGATGCAGAGTAGAAGACACCAAATATATCTTTGATATTGGCCATGATCTGAGCTCTGATTAAAAGAAAATGGAGCAAATCCATGGTTTTGTTAGGTTTGTGAGAGTGCTCTAATGTAGACTGGGGAATATTCACACCTCTGAGAGAGTCTGTGCCCTGGGATGGGCATCCTGGAGGAAACTCAACTTAATTATTGCAGACCTTATTGGGGAATTCTGGTCCATCAAATTCAGCATTCAGGCATTTCTCCAGTCCTGGTGGAGTGATCAGTCACCTGTAACCTGTGTGATGCCATCAGGAGGGCAGAGGTGTTCAGAGCTGTGGAGATGGTTCATCCCTGGGCAATGAAAGGGCAAAGCTCAGCCACAAACCAATTCTCCATCTTCCCACTGTATTAGAATGAAAACAAAGGTTCAAACCTTTACATTTTGGTTGCAGAGAGGCAACAGAAAGCTCTTTTTTTTTTCCCCCCAGTGAACAAAACCAGAGGGATGATTCACTTCCCATCCCCAGTCTCTCCATTAACAGAATCTCCTGTGATTCTCACAGGGTCACAGAGAGAATCCAAAAGCAGAAAAATAAGGAGCACACACACCTTAAAGGGTACAGACTGCTGCTGCCAGGCTGCCAAGCTGTGTCTCTGTGCCCCCAGCACTGTTTGGGTGAGGGGGGACTGATTTGGAACAAAATGGCTTTTGTAGCAAACCCTTCTCAGCACTTGCTTTCAAAGCCTTTCAAAGCCAAAGCAAGGGGGTAACAGCAGTGAGTCCACACTTTGTCTGGAGCCACTGAGGAGTGAGTGGTGAGAAGGTCCCAAAAGCCACCCTTCAGGTGCTGTGGGCCCTCTGCTGCTGGGTGCTGCAGGGAGGGAGCCCACACTGCTGAGACAGCCACCAACCCTGGGCTGCTAGCCACCACCACAGCCACCACAGAACCTCCCTCAGCACCACTCCTGCACCTGGCCTCCAGCTTCACTCTGGAATGCTCCATTCCCCTTCTCCTGGCTCCTGCTCCCTGTTCTGCCCTGCACAAGGCAGGGGATGGGCCATGAGTGATGTGGCCGCTGTTGTTCTGCAGGGCACAGAGCCCCCACCCCTCCCACTGCTCTGAGGGGACAGCCAGCACTGTCCTCCACACCAAAGAGAGGCCCATGGGGTGTTTTATGGCTCTTCTTCATCTCAGAGATGTGGCCTTTTAGCTCAGGCTGTGGCAGCTCTTGGATTTAGACAGAGAGGTCTGCGAGTTCAGTCCCCAGCACTGGTGACTCACACGGCGCTGTCACGTTATAAATCCTGCTGAACTTTGGAATGCAGAGCTGTTTGTAAACTGCAGAGCTGCTCAGCCAACCTGGGGCTCTCACCAGGAGCAGGGACTGGAGAAGGACTGAAGAAACCCTCAGGAACTGGGGATGCACTGCCAGGATGTCTCTGCTGCAGTAACACCAGCTGATGCTTTCCCTTCTCTTACCACGAAATTCCTTCTGCTTGCTTACTCCTACCCACACCTTTTCCTTTTCTTCCAAAGCCAATTCCTCCTCTTGCTCATTCCTTACCTGCACCAGTGTCCCAGAGGCGCTGCCTGCCACAAATAAACAGCAAATAGAAGGGTGACACAGGAACTAGGACAGCCAGGACACCCTGGAAGAATGTGTCACATCAGAGGCTGAGGCAAAGGAGTGAAAAAAAGGAGGAGAAAGAGAGAAGACTGGGAATGAATGCTTCTCTTGTCTCAGTGCCCCTATGGTGATGTGAAAAGTCATTAAACACCTCAACAGGCTGGCACAGTGGAGTAAACAGGAGCAGCTAACAGGACAAAGGCACTGGCACTTTATCTCTTGCCTCTCTTTGGTTCAGAGCAATGAAGGTTTCACATTCTCACGGCATCCTCCTGTGTTTTTAATATTCTCCTATCAGCAAGATAAAATGCTCCTCACTCCTTTCCTTGAAAATTTCTTATTGGAAGAAAACTAAAATTAAAAAAAAGATATAAAAAGAAGAAGCCTTGCTGTCACTCCATGGGGAACTTCAAAGCCAGAGTTGTTTATTTTCTCCCTGTCCCCCCACTTGAGAAGCCTGGTTGGAAAACAGTTTCACTACATGTCCTTGGCCTGGACTCCCTGCAAAAAGCCACCAGAAGAGCAGAAAGCCTCAACAGGAGAAAAACATTTCTAAAAACCTGCAAAGTGATTCCCTCTGAGGCCTTCTGTGAAGAGCAGCAGGACAGGAGCAGAGGAGCTGGAACTGGGATCAGACAGAGAAAGGTTTCATCGTGGGATGTTATTGCTGTAAATAATGGCAAGAATTATATTTTCTTTATTAGAAGTCAGAGCAATCACATGTGAATCTCCACTCTGCTACATCCTGTGCAGAACTTACTCAGCATCTGAACAAAAAAAGGACCTCTTAAAAAAAAAATAAATAACCTTGGGAACCTGGCAGAAGGGACTGGAGAACCTGAAAACACCAGCAGAGATTTCAGGGTGTGCACACTCTGTGTGAAACAAAATGGATGGAAACCTTCCCACAAAACCTTCAGGAAGAGAATTAAATGTCATTTTCCCTGCAGTACCCCACAGAATCCATACACTCAGCAAGCTCCAGTCCACTGGGTCCTTACTTTTTGCTTACAAATCTCATTTAAGCTACTATTCTTTTTTTAATACGGATTTTTAGGCAGTTCTTTCTTGTATTGTCCCTTTTCACCAGTAGAAAGCCACCTCTAGCCTTCTTCCTGGTGAGTGGACCTCTGAATTACAGGGAATATCTTTGCTATGCTTAGAGCAAGCACTGAAAGGCTTGAACGCAGATGATTGAGAAATCAGGCATCACCTCTTTGCCTTGAGAGGAGGGTTCACAGAAAGTATAAAACCATGAATCTTTTACCCCAAAATGCAGGTGTGAAACACTTGAGCATTCATCTCCTCCCCTGTCCTTGAGTGTGGAGCTTGTCCAGCAGGGTTGGCTGCCCAGGGACAGGGTCAGGAGAGCATCACCTGCTCCTGCAGCACCCCCGGCTCTGCTGCCTTCGGGGCACAGCACAGGCCCACCAAGTGGATCTTTCAGAGCCCATTCTCTCTCCCTACTGCTTTTAATGCTGCTTTTAAAGCTGTTTTTTTCCAGCAGGGAAATCATTTTATCTCCAAGGGTGTAGATCAGCTCTGCCTTCAGCTGTCCCTCAGCTGCCCGGAGGAGCTGACTCCGGGCGAGTTCTGCTTCCATTCCCTACCAAGGACAACGGAGGTTTTGAAGATGCTGATGGTCCTTGACCAGCAGTATTAAGACACTAAATTACGCTGACATGGCCCATAAATCGCTAAATGAGGGACTCCCAGACAGGGATGTGGCGTGAGCCGAATGACGACGAGGGCTGTCCGTTCCCTGGGAGCTGAGCTGAGGAGCTGGCACCCCAGGGATGCTCCAGGTGCCCTGCACAGCCCCAGGACACCCTGCTGCCAGGAGAGGAGGAAATATCACCACAGGGCTTGGTCACTGCTGGGGAAGTGCCCCAGTTGTGCAGGACTTAAGGGGTTTGGTTCTATTTTCCTGTTAATGCTGGCTGTTATTTGCCTACGTTGGGTAAAGGACAACTCTCGGGGTAGAGGCACACAGAGACAGTCTCCACCTCTAAAAATAGAAGGAAATTACTATTTCTAAAGAGGAGGGAAAGCCTTTAATCACCTTAAGATTGTGCCACCTGCCCACTAGCAGACAGGAAAATATTATTTGGATATTTCTATTTTATTTGGATTTATACATAAGTTGATAAAAGACCCAAGGCAGCACTGGGAACTTTTCCCAGAATGAAGGGGATGGGAATATTGTTTAATTTCCAGGAGTGTGTGTCATGAAGGTCTTGAATGTGAAGATGAGACAGAACCTACCCTTGGCTAAAATAAAAGCAATACAACTTTAAAGCTCCAGAAATTACCAGTTAGTTAAGACACAAGTTATCATAGCTGGAAATTACTCATAATTTCATAATTTTGGGGCTGTGTGAATAATCCACTACCTCTCCTATTAGCCAGATTGAAGCAACCTGGTAGAGTGGAAGGTGTCCCTGCCCATAACAGAGGGTTAGAATAAAGTGATTTCAAGGTCTTTTCCAACCCAAACCAGCCTGGGATTCTATGAACTGACCTTTATGAATTTCCTCCTTAATTGATATCAGCCAAGTAAGAGCTAAATGTAAAGGACAAACAGGCTGTGCCTGCTATAAAAGCACACTGTGCTCTAAACGATGTGCTCAAGAGCATTTTCTCCTCAAGGAAAGCAGCTTTGTTTAAAGTTACCATTAAATAAAGGACAGTGCCTTTCCATCTTTTAGGAAAATATCAGCTTCTTACATTTTGATTTAGAATGAGGCAACACAGGGGATTTCTGCTGTGCCAGGGGTTCAAGAATCCACAGCTGACCAAGTTCAGGAGTTTGAGTGGTGCCATGGTACTGGGCCATCATAAATCACTATTTACACCAAAAACACTCAGGAGTATTTCACATGGTGCACAGCACTTCTACTTCTGTCTGCTGAGAAATCAACTCCAACTTTATTTTTAGGTTCTTCTGTTTGCTGCTTGTCACAGCTGGAGAAAACCCTGGAAAGAAAAGACAAATTTTGCTACCTGTCTAATTGGTACCTTGTTACAACTTATAATAACCCCACCTCCCAGATCCTGCTGAGGATTGAGACTTTTTAAGATACTAAAACCATCCCTACAAACAGCCCCATTGTCAGGACCCCAAAATCAAAGCTGAGATATAAGGAAGGAGGTGGGGAAGACACCGAGACACAAGCAGTGATGCTCATTCCCTCCCTGCCAGGCTTTCAGATTATGTTGCTCTGCTCCACCTGCATTTTAGACTGGTAAATGATCCTTCAACAACAAACCTAAGTGTGAAGGGAGAATAGGCAATCTCAATGACAGTGAAGTTATTTTTTCCCCACATAAGCCATGTAAATTCAGGTGATTTCTGTGGCTTTCTCAGAGAGAACAGTTTTGTTTTGTAGTGTTTAAACTGAAGCAGATAACTACCCCATCCCTCTCCCCCCACCCAAGATTGAAAATGCTATGGGAACAATGTCCAGAGAGCTGATAGAGTTTGGCATCATTTACTCTGGGTACTGAGTGTGAGGAGGAGTAAAAACGCAGACTCAACACTTTCAGAAAAGCACCAGCACAGCAAGAAAGGCAGGAGGACAGATTGCTGGGATAGACTCCGTCTTAGCAACAAGATCTATGGCAGCACAGGTTTTCTGTTTGTTGTATGGTTTTAAGAAGGATGTATTTTTGCTAGGATTAAATAAAAAGGAATATTCTGCTTTCCCTAATTCTCCGTTTCCCTTCATCCACAG
This sequence comes from Parus major, assembly GCF_001522545.3. Taxonomy (NCBI): domain Eukaryota; kingdom Metazoa; phylum Chordata; class Aves; order Passeriformes; family Paridae; genus Parus; species Parus major. The sequence continues at coordinate 7,181,158 of NC_031785.1, forward strand.
AGGTTTGTGTGGAGCTTGAGTAGAAGGAGAAAGATTATTTTTTATGCTCCAATTTCAGAAAGCCGCTTTCAGTTTGGAAACAGCTGTTAATAACTCCAGGACTGGGGTGGGAGGAAGATTTTTGCTGTGGGAGGAAGGAGCTGATCTGGGTGTCAGAAGCTGCTGGCTCCATTCCAGCCTGCCATTCCTCCAGGAGCCAACTTGGAGCCAGTCTCAGTTTGGGCACCGAGGTTTCCCCACCTGTGAAACCCAGAGAATGCTCAGATTTGCTGGTTTTTCACTGCCCCTTGATCATCAGCACACAAACTGCCACTGGATTGCAGACACTGCCATTGGCTCTGGATTCACATTTTTTGGCAGCAATAACCCCCAAGCTTCAGAAATTCCAAGAATCTCATCCAGAGCAACCCTGTGCTCAGGGTGGATGTGTCCTGCTGGCTCCCAGGCTGGGGGGTATCCCCTGCAGAAATTCAACATCTTATTCTTCAGCTGGTGAAATGCACTGCTGAACCTTCCCTTTGTTCATAGGAACATCCAGCCCAAACATCCTAGAACTTGGCCCAAACATCATTTCCTACCCTTGTGTTGAAACATTCCAGGGTTTCACACTGAAACATGGATTCTAGAACCATCCCAGCTTTAAACACCCTTTACACAGCATTACACACCTCCAGTCCCACTATTAAACCCTCAGAATCCTTATTTTCTGTCCCATTTCAGTTCAGCCCACAGTGCAGCGTGGTGAGAGGTTCAGCACTGCCTGTTGACGGGGTGGAAGGAAAGAAAAGGGAATGAAGGACACAACAGCACGATCAGTTCCATGCTGCTGTGTGACTGGGTGTGAAGAGGATGGAAAACCATTTTCCTGACTTGCCAGCAAGAATGTCTGCAGTCACTGCATTCAGCTGCCCTTCAGCAGAGCAGAATATTTCATCTTTCAATACCATGGACAACATGTCTGATCTCAAATAGAAACTGTCCTTCCTTTTACACATCCCTCATAATAATCTGATTTATCCCAGACAGCTTTTTCCATAGGATGTATCTCATGCTGACTCTCACATTCTCTTTTGAAGGCAAAAAAGCATATTGCACCTGTTATGAAATATTCCTTTGATCTAAGGGAAATCATGAGCAATTTGTGTGTGACATTTACTAACTAATGCGCTGAGGGAATATTACTCCTAGAAAAACACTATTTTCTGGTAGTTTCAATATTCTGAATAATGCTATGCCGGTGGTGATTCATCTGGAAAAGGTAACTATTTCAGCATGATGAGCAATATTAATAACAACACATAATACACAGTGCTTCTCAAGCAGACAGATCCTAAAGCCCACTGCAAACCTTTTCTATAAAGACCATTCAGTCATTCATTGAATTGCAGGCACCTGTGAGTAAAGGAGGAACCCTATTTCTGTAGATTCCATACAGCAAAAGGGAAAAGGGAAGTGGAATTTGGGTTGAAAGACTAATAGAAGAAGGATAAATGAATAAAACAAATGTCCCAAGAGGAAATCTGACATTGAGTAAATGCTCCCAGAACCTTAAAAAAGATGTGTTGGGCCAATAATTGTCCAAAATGGTCAGTGAGGTCTGCAGTAAATATAATCGTGGCATAAACTTTAATTATCACTTCCTTACAAGTCGTGTGCATTGCACAGTGTCATTATTACTGCCATCCAAGACTTTTCAGGGTCCCTAGAAGCTATGCTCTCAACACCAAAACAGCCAAAAAAACAATCTGCTGCAATTTAAAAAACACATGAATGTATTAATGCATTGTGCAAGAGATAAAAATACAGTCACAATCCTTGCCTGCAGGAATGATCTAAAGCTTTGATTCAGCAAAGTGCTTAATCAAGCACTTAACATTCAGACAAGCACCAATGCACTTCCTTTGGGGCTTGGCTACACAGTGGAGAAATCCTTCCACCCTTGCATTTCCCCCAGACTTTGGAAAGCCAGCCCTCCTGTGCTCCCATGCTTGTAATCCTCCTGAATCCAGCAGAGGATTTTTAACTAACTGGCTGATCCACCCAGAGATGGATTCAGCTCATTTTGGAATAAGGTGGTGCAGCCAGCTGAATTCACGTGAGGATGATGACACCTGCACAGGTATCCCACCTTTACACAACATCCAGAGCTCAGTGTTGTCCCTGTGCTTTATAGTCATGGCAAACACCACCCATTGTCAGGTTTTCTGAGGGGATACACCCCAAACCTGAGATTTTTTTGCTTTTTTTAAGGTTGCAGGACAATGAGATCTCCCTGCTTTGTGCACCATGATGAGGCACAGGCTTAGACCAGTGACAGCATTTGCTCAGGACTGGTGAGAGGTGAGGCTGAGAGAGATGAACTTGATCAGCCTCCAGAAGAGATGGTTGAGAGGGGATTTCATCCCTGTCTACAGGGAGGGCTCAGAGCAGGGACCAGGCTCTGCTCCTTGGGGCCCAGCAATTGGTCAAGAGGAACAGGCAGGAACTGATGCCCAGCAGGTTCCACCTGAACAGGAGGCAGAAGTTCTTCCCTGTGCCATGACCAAGCCCTGGACAGACCCCAGAGAGGGTGTGGAGACACCTTCCCACCCAGACAGAATCCCGTGCCAGGTGCTCTGGGATGGCCCTGCTGGAACAGGAGGTTGGCTCAGCTGAGCTCGCTGTGGTCCCTTCCAGCCCGAGCCATTCCATGGTTCTGAGGCACAGTCTGTGCCCTGGGCACTGGGGCAGTAGTGCTGTCTGCCTTCCTCATGCTGCCTTTGAGAACATGGATACAATTCCCAGTCCCTGGGCTGGGATGAGATCCCTGCTCAGTGCAGCAATGACCCTTTGCAGATGTCCAGCACAGACAGGATCCACACCCAGCTGTGACTTCAGCTGCCAGCACAAGGCTGATCCCAGTGACAGCCCCAGACATTCCATCCACATTCTGCCCAGCCAACCCAAAGCCAGGCTTTTTTTCTTTTTTTCTTTTTAGGCACAGCTTATTTTCCAAGGATTATTAGCCTGGTTTTGCACCTCACCTTCAAAGTTCACTCTAAAATCCCGTTTGGTTTTTGCTGGCTAAGAGGAACCCTGAGATTATTTCCCCATTCCTTTCCCCCCTGCTCCCTTTGCCTGCTCCCTTTGCATGCTCAGTGCTCTTTCCCTTCCATGGGCTGCTGTACCCTCTGAGGAGCTGTTAAATCTGTTGTAGTTTTACTTTTGTATGTTAATTGATGCACTTTTTAATTTTATTTTTGCATATTATTTGAGTTTGTTTCATTGTAAATTAGATTCTAAGGAGCCCCTCTAAACAATTGCTGCTTGCCAGCAGATCTCAGACAAGCACAGGCTCCTTCAGAGGAAATCTTGATGAAATTCAGTCTTGCTTTTGAATCACTGATGCAAAATCCCACCTTTAAGAGTGAAGAAGGGAGGGGAGAGGCTCCATTAATATAAATACCTAATTTCCACTGACATTTACAGGGGTTATGATAGCTTCATGAAAGCAAAATACAACCCAAAGGATTATCCTTAAAATATCTCTACAAGCCCACCTGATGTTTTCTAGTGCTCACTTATAATAGGCAGTTCTCTTAACACTGAAAATTAACTCAGAGAAATAAGGGAATGATTCAAAAAGATTTGTTTTCAAAGTTATTTCCTCTGACTGGTTCATAGAAGAAAGGCTAAAATCCACAGGATTAATTGTCCTATTCATTCTGGTATCTAACAGTGTCCTAATTATCTTTAAGGTCCCTTCCAACCCAAACCATTCCAGAATTCTGTGATTCTAAATATTCCAAAAAAACGGTAAAAAAAAACTCAATACAGGATTGGTTGCAACGAAAATTTTATGTTAATTGTAACCTCAAGGGGAAAAAAAAATATTAAATTAACTGTTTTGTCATTTCTATGGAACAGTCTTGGGCTGGAGCACATCCTGCCAGATAAATGTGTGCCAGGCTGGAATGCAAAACCAGTCTTAGGTAGACTAAATCTGGTGCCTAGGCACAGCTCAGCTCTGCTAAAACTCCTCAGAAACCCATAAATCCACACACACCTGATATGTGATGAAGCCCCAGCTGGCAATGGGCCCCTTCTGGATGATGGGTCAATTTAATCTGAATTAGGGAATAAGGGAGAAAATCGCTCAGAAAGTTACACAAAGCAGCAAGAGTCCCAACTTAGCTTTCCTCCAAGACTCTCAACAATATTAAACATGTTAAAGGAATGAAACTTGCCTCAAAACATGTCCTGCAGCTCCTTAATGGATCCTGAGCACTCTGCAGGGAGCAGGGGAAGGCTCCAGCCGAGGGGGCTGAATTCCAGCACACCTAGCAAGGGCACTGATTTACTCTGACAAGCACTGCCATAAAAACAGGGGAAGAACAAACTTTTTGATTCACAGTTTTTCCCTTCCCTTCTCCCCTGTATCTTCCTCTTGCCTTGCTGTATTCAAGCTCTCACACAACGGAGATGGGAAAACTCTTACCTTTAGTTTTCCACTTTATTTTAAAGTTCAGTAGAAATCAAAATCAGTGGAGCTTGAAGGAGATGAGATTAAACTCAAAAATATTTTGAGATCCAAGAAACAAGAGCTTGTCTGGGTACCAAAGTGTTTTATCAGCTCTCCAAGAAAGCAGCTGAACTGTATCCCTTGCCTTATTCCAGCTTAAGATCTACTATAGAGGCTGAAGTTTTGGCTCCCAATAAGACATGTGTTTAGAGAGAAGCTCTTAAAACACTCTCTAGATGCACTGGGCACAGTAAATTAAAGAAAAGTACAATTGGCTGAGCAATTATTGAACTCTACTTGTGTCTGAGAGCTGTTTTTCCAATACCCCAGAGGGCCTGGCTCGCTTCTCTGTGGTGATCCAGGAAATCTGAGCCTGGGGGCAGCTCAGGGTGGGCTTTGGTGTGGGTGGGAAGAGCCCAGGTGCTGGGGGTGCTGTTTGCCAGGGGAATTAGGTTTTCCTTGTGCCAGCCTGCTGGCAGCCAGCTCAGCCCTGTAAATCTGACTCAAGTCTCAGCTCCCTGTACTATTTTCAGGTCTTGTTCCCTGTCAGAGGGAAGAGCAACTTGAACCATTTCCAGCCCCTCTATCATGAAGAGATAACTGGCTTTTCCTCAGCTGTTTTCCCTGGATCTCGTTTTTCCTTTACTCCATTTGTAAAACCATTTTTGCCGTTCAGATTCGTGTTTGCAGCATCTCAAAACCGGCTGCAAAGGACAAAATAGCGACTGAAGCTCTTATACCCTGCAAGACCATGTTTTCCTCTGTATAAATATTGGATTATCAGAGTATAAAGACTCTCTGGGATTCAGCAGTGGTACTGACTAGAGCTGAGGACAGAAAAAGGGATGACAAAGCAAACAAGAGTGGAAACTCTTCCAGAGCTGTGCTTACTAACCAAATTTCCTTCCCCTCGGAGGCAAAAGATCCAATAGATGATTTTCTTTGCTCTCCATCTCCAAGATCAATAGGCAAGCTTTAACTAGGTCACAGATGAGATACCCAAAAAAGAAAACTGCTTTCTAAGGAATATTTTCTCCTCAGCAAATAATTGGCAATTTCTTTGCCAAAGAACCTATAGAGACAAGAAGCAGGGCTGCAGGTACATCAGTCATTTGGACTACAGAAGAAATGGAAGACTAGCTCAGGTTCTCACCTTTTAATTACACATTTCCCTAAATCCATTAGAGGCAAATCCCAAATAATTTTCTTCATCCAGCTGAACTTCAAATCAGACACATTTCTTCAATAGAATTAGGTGTTCCTATAGAAATAGAACCAGAACCTTCTGGATTGCAGTTGGGAGCTGCAAGTGTGGAGACACACAAAGTTTTCTCCCTCCCAAAGCAATATTTTCAGTGCTGGTTTTTCCTCCTCTTGCTCATGTCCAGACCTGCTATTTGATAAACACTTCCTCTGCCACCACAATGTCCATGGGGTTTTTTATTATTCTCATTATATCATGAGTCCAACTTTCTCTATGGATGCTACAAACACCCAATTTAAGCCATTATTGTCCTGCCCTGTGATAATTCTCAAATGTCTCCAGACCAAACTACTGAAACTGCAGACCCAGGTCCTACTCAAGCTTCTCATTAAAGTGAAGTGATGGATAGGGTAAAGTAACCTAAAAAAAAACCCCTTTTTGCTTTTGCTGTGCCACATGTAATAGGACCAAAACAAGGTGATCCAGGCTCCAAACAGCAGAGATGAACCCTGAATTCTCACTCCCACCACTCTCCTCCAGCCATGCTGGGGTGCAGGACACTCCCATCAGGATGGGGCAGTAAGGAGAAGGCTTTCCATTCCTTTTGAATGATGCATTTCTATCTCCAGCTATGAATAAACCAGATCAATGACACCAGCATGTTTTATTGGGCCTCCTGTGCAATGAATTGGGAGTGAGACAGGCAGGGAGATGGAGCCGACATGCAGATGAGATTTGTAAGTGAGGACATATTGATTATTTCCATCTCAGTTCAGGCAGTAATTCCACACAACGCCTCTTCCCCTGTTTCAGCTCATTATTTATGCCATAAAAACACTATCTCAATGATAATAACAGGCTTCATTTACAAGGCAGAGCATAAAGCATCGATGCTTAAGATTTCAGGAAGTGAGTTAAAGGAAGTGAGAGAGATTTAACAAGTCCAGGAGATGCACAAAACTGCTGAGGCTGATCTTGTGGCTTTTTATGCCCTCCAAAAAGAAGATTGAGAGCAGGTGTTAGATTACCAGGTTTTTTATTAATAACTCCAGGCTTGTATGAGGGCTGATTGATGGCCCAGTCAGCACTTTCCCAGCAAATAAAACTCTCCTCCCTTTGTAGACTGTCCCTTCTCAAAAAGAAAACATCGGGGCTGCTCCTGACCTCTCAAAGGAGATTCCCCAGAATACTCTTCCCTGGAGAAGATCCCATATGATTCCTGCAGCACAGAGAGGATTCATGGCTGTGATTTATCCACAGAGAGATTTGTTTTTCCTTCATTACAAGCACCACCTTCATAACCAGAACGACTCATCCAGCAGCAGCCTCACCCTCCAGACCAGCTGAGGAAATTCCTCCTCCAGAATGGGTTCATGATAACACCTAGGCTGCAAACTACAAAAGGGAAAATCACTCCAGACAGCCACAAATGAAGAGAAAAAAAAACATGTTTTAGGAGATATTTCTTCTAATTGCTTTGCCTCTCCTGTTCTTTGCAGCTGTGTTAAAATAACAACATCAACCTCAGCCTGCTTCCCAAATAGCCAAAGGGCAGCTGGGGTTAATGTCCTGTAGGAGAAGCCTCATGCCTTGGGTTCTCTCCCTTAATGGATAGGAAATGGCCCTGGAGTATTAAAACACGGCTGGTACTTGTGTGTTTCAATCTGTGCAGTTCTCAGGTGGGCACAGAGAGCTGGGTACCCAGCAGGCAGCCCCAAAACCCTGCCTTAAACTGCAGTTAAGGTTGTGCACCTGTCAGGTGAGGCAAGACAAAAGAAACAGCAAAAAATCCTCTTAAATTGTTGTCTAAACCAAGATCTGTTCAAGGCCAGAGGAGGAGTTCAGGTGTCCCAAACACAGCTCAGGCAGTGCCAGCTGCACACCCAGGCAGAGCCTTTGAGGAACTCTGCAGCACAGAAGTTCTGAGCTCTGCAGAGCGTGATTGGGGTCTGCTTCCCTCACTGCTGCCTCACTTATGGGCCTTTAAGTGCTTAATGAACCCAGGTAAGAGGAACAGGGCTGAAATATTTATAGCTACAGCACTAAGCTGAGTGCACATGAGCGATTAGAACAATGCCAGACAACATTATTTGCACAGTTACTGCCCAAGCCCTCCCATACTCCAAGATAAAGCAGCATCAGCATTTTACAGGACAGTATGGATTCAAATTCTCATGGGATTTCTGTACCTGACGGGACTTTAGGAATTCTTCTTCCAAAGTACACCATGGGATGCCCTTTTAACCTGGCTGTTGATAATTAGGAGAGCCAAGAAGGTCCCCAGTTGCTCTAGGAGCCCTAACTTGTCCTTGAACATGACTTCAGGACTAAGATTCTCTTCAGATGTTCTTGAAACTTTACTAGTTTCGAGTAAAGTTCCAACCCAGTAGTCCCAGTACATCCAGGAAAGCGCAGCAGGGGAGGGAGAATTTTCTTAAAAATATTTAGAGCAACATGGGAGAAAAAGTATCCCCTCACAGAAGCTGCTGATGTGCTCAGGGCAAACTCTGACAGCAGAGGCCAGGCATTGCTGAAGGGACAGGGATGGCTTTGTCATTCCTCAGGCAAGAGTGACAACCCTTGCAATGAAGTAAAGATAAAAGCTGTTCCAGGACTTGTCTAGGAACCAGAGATGAGTCCAATCTCAAGTATTCAGGAGGCAAATCTCACATTTCCCCAAAGTCAGGAGAACGGGTGAGAAATACATTATTGATGAAGCCAGGCAGGAACTGCAGCAGGTTATAAATGCAGGTGGTCTTATTTAAAACCTTCCTGAAGATAAGGGATATGAGCAAGGAAACTGAGAAATTCTAGATTTTATTGTGCTCCTGCTAGTCACCTGGGGACACAACCTGGCCTCTTCTGAGTCCACAAAGTTAATAGGAAACAAAAGCTCACGGCATCTTTGCCCTTCCCTGGTCTCTAAAACATCTCAGGTCAGGGAGGCTCTTCAGGACATGTCACCGAGCCCACTGCTGGGCAGGACACTGTAATTATTCAGCCTGTGTGAATTTTTAAGTAAGAAGCCTGTGTGCATGTTATTTCAGCACATCAGCTGGAAACCTGCCATCCCCAAAGGCCAAGAGCAGCTCTGAGCTAAATTATGAGACTAAGAGCAAGGAAAGGAACACCCCCCTGTCAGCTCCTTCCCTTACTGCAGGCTTATGCAAATGGACCAAATACAGCCAGAACTGACCCCAGACACAGAATAAATCCATCTAAAAAAAGCAAGGAGGGAGGGGGAGGTGAGGGAAGGATCTGGACTAGGGAGGTGTGCAGTTATAGACAAACATCCGTGGTACAGAGAACCCTCCCTCTGACCACACCAAGTTTTCTGATTCATTAAATCCCCTAACCTGAAACATGTTTAACTTCTGTGAATGTCAGTGCAATCAATGGCAAGAGGGAAAACATCTCTGGAGAGAGACAGCAGAAATGATAAAGGTTTTACAGCTCTACCCAAAGATATTTCCTTCTCCAGGAGAGAAGATGAGACCCTTGAGAGGGAAATGAGAAGAAAGAAGGGGGAAATGGGGTCAGAACAAGATGAAGCTTTACCCTCCTGAGCCATCACTCTCCTCTGGACCATCCTGCTCCTGCCCTGCTGCCCCAGCTCTCTGCTCACCCACGAATGAAGGGGCACAACCTGCTCTGAAACCTCCCCTGCCTCCTGCCCCTGCCTGGAGCTGGAGAACAAAAGAGGTCGCTCAAAAGTGCCCCTGGGGACTGAAGTGGCCTTGGTGATGCTGATGTGGTTTGTGACATCTTTGGTACCTTTCAGTGGCTGCCAAGGTTCCTCTCCAGTGATTACCAGTCTGATTAGGCTGTAATTAACAGCTATAAGGACACCAAAGGCTCGGGGTGGGTGGGTTTGTGCGCTGCAGTTTACAGTTCTTTCTGATTAATACACACCTACTAAATACAGGAGTAACACAAGGACAAGTCAGGGGTCTTTTTTGCTTTCCTCTGTCCCATAATAAAAGCTTTTCATTCTGTTCTAAGACACAAGCTTGTACTGCTCTTTTCACCTTTTTAAACCTTGTGTAGCAGCAAGTTCTCCTTTCTCCTGCTTCTTTCTTCCCTTTAGAAAACAAAACCGTGAGCCGTTCTTGTACAAGAGCTACAGAAATTAAACTGTTTGGTTTTCCTCTGGCTCCTGATCTCAGCTAAATCAATGAATTAACGCTAAATACCCCTTTTGCAAAGCAGGTAGCCAAAGCACAGTGCTCTTCAATTCTTACAGGGACTCCACGGAGTGACAGCTTCCACAATATTTGTCATTTGCTTTGTTGTTACCCACTGGCACATCCAGCCTTAATTAGACAAGTACAAGTCAGCACATTAACTGCAACAGTGCTTCTTTTATTTTGGTTCTCTCCTGCCTGCAACCGCAGCCCAGCTCTGCAAACCTCTGCCTGCAGACTTTTCCAAGCAGAGCCAGGCAATTTGGGTTTAATTAACCTGTTTGGAGTCATTGTCATCTCCACACCATCTGGGGCAAGAGGTCACTCTGTACCTTTCAAGCAGCAGATGATGAGCCTCGTCATCCCTGTGGAATATTTGGTTTGCACAACAGTGCAGGAGCACATCAGGAGGAATTGTGCCAGCAATTCCCCTCACACAACGCTCTGAGTGGACACACAATAAAAATAAAGGTCCTGGGCACTCAGGCTGCTTCTCCACAGAAAAATAAAGGGTTTTCAAAGACCTTAAAAAGTCCCAGTCTTACTTGCACGAGTCCCTAAGGTGTCTCTGGGGTTAACAACTCTCCAGGAAGTTTGGGCTCATATTCAGCAACTCAGAATATTTTGGTAGATGACAGGAAAATTTTACTCCCTTGATGCTTGCCAGTTTCTCTTTTTCACATTAAATTCTCCTATCTGTAAATGCTGCTCAGCTCTTATCACCCCAGAAAAGAAAGGCTCCTGTCTGCTGGGCTCTGCTCACCTCCACTCTGAGAGCCCAGCAAACTTCTCCCCACCTCATTTCTATGCAGTGGTGTCAAAGGGGCTCCTGCTCAGAATGACAAACCCGTCCACAAATCACTTGGGAATCTTCTCCACTCAATTTGCTCCAGCTCTGCCTGGCAAACAAGAGACAGGAGGCACATATACATTACTACTGATTAGTCCGTGTCACCAGTATCAGCAGCCAGGCACACGGGCTGACCGGAACTTTAAATATTGATAACCAAACTCATCTATCATAGGCCTGGGAGAGTGACAGTTTCAGTGCAGAACAGCAAAGGCTTTCTACAATAATCAAATACTCAATAATTCATGAAAATATATCCCTCCCAAATCAAATTGGAAGCTATTTTGTGTAATATATTATTTAAAATTCAATATCATAATGCACACAACTCCTGCTCCTACCACAGAGGACCGTTTCAAAATGTGATTATGTGCGGACTCTGTTTAAAAGTGACAATTTTGCTTTTCATTTGTTTAACAGCTTAAATGGAAGAGCTCAACTGGAACTAAGTCGTCTGACAATGAAACCAAAGGCGACATAAGCAACTTTGCAAACTTCATGACAGCAAAAAAAGGATGAATCTTCCTCATTGGTAACACAGATGAGTTCCCCATTCTGATGCTCAACTTTACGTTTTTTTCAATGTTTAGTGAAAGGAAATATTCTGAAAAAGTGCCTGACGAATATTTTCATTTCTGCTGGTCTGTCACCTGGACTGGGCAAAAATCAAGAAAAAATAATAAAAAAAAAATCTTTTTGTGCTGCAGAAAACAACTTTGGCTTTGCATTTCTTTGCTCCTGTTGGAAAACCCATTCCTGTAAGGGAAGGCTGCCTGGTGCAAAGTGCCAAGAGAAGTTTTGCCCTTGCAAACTGAATGCACTGGAGCATAAAATGCAATCAAGAATTGTGACAAAATCCACGGCATGCAGACATCACTCCCCGGTGGTGGCAGGGCAGGGGTGAGGTGGCAGCGGGTGATGGAGGGGACCAATCTTGTGACATGGGCACAGAGGGAAGGCTGGCAGCCTGGGCAGCTGCCTGCAGTGCACAGAGCAGCTCGGAAGGATAAAACTGCTTTGGGAAGAGGGAAATCTCAGCCTGTTTAAGGAGCACCCACAAGGAGAGCCCACAAGGGTTCTGAGTCCAGAACTCTTCATCAGGTCAGACACCAGTCTGTCCTCATGTGTCTGCTGCAGGTGAAATCTCTGTCTTGTTCCCTCTGACAGTGGGCTTTAATGAAAGCAAATTGGAGGCAACAAACACTAAACTCTCTCATTTATTCCTTAAAGGCAAAAGAATTTTCTCATCTATTGCTCTGTAATGACCATTCCCCACTCCTTTGGACACCTTGGATATTTGATGTCCTTTTGCCTCTTTTATTCCTTTTGCTCTGTACTCCCAAATCAGAACAAAATCAAGTTGAGCCCAAACATTGCTCCTTTCCACTGCAATGGGGGAGCTGAGCAGGGCTGTGCCTCCCCAAGTGACAAAAACTTGGCAACATCCTCTCTCTGCTGCTTGGGAAAGAGAGGTTGAAGTTTGGGACAAAGCTGGTGACCACCAGGAGCAGCTGTTCCATCTGGAAGTTTTGGTTCAGGCTCTGCACTCACCCCTCTGTTCTTCAGCAGTTTCTGAGTTAATATATCCCACCCTTGTGCACAGCACAGGGTCAACCAAACCCTGTCCTAAGACCAGTCCTGCAAGTTATTGCAAATACTTTAAGGTGTTGTTTGAACCAGAAATTCTTGTTTCTGCCTCCCTCTCATTATCACTTTCCTACATAATCTGTGAGACATTACAAATCAAATTAAATTAGAATTTAAAGTACTTTGGCTTAGGCTTTTTTGTTTTCTGTTCATCTCACTGGAGGTTCTCAGCCTCACTGTAGGTGCCTGGTGCTTTCCACTGAAATTCTGACAGAGCCCAGCACAAATGAAGGCACAGAGAGCTCTAAGCACTCACTCAAAGGTCTGTTTTCAGAGCAGGTAAAGACACTTTATGTGTTAAAGCAAAATATTAAGAGGTGGTGGCTTGACAGTGAATGGAGATTCTTAATAGGAACATGCCTGGTATGAAAAATCCTCTGATGGAGAAAGGCAAAACAGAAATAGTGACTTTAAGTTTTAAAGAACAGGTGAATCTCCACCTGTTCCAGCAGAGAGATGAGTTATTCAGTACTCCCATCTCCCCGTGGATTTTTGACAGCAGTAGTGACTTAATAGTGGGGAAAGAGAGAGGAGAAATAGCAAGAAAACACAATTCTGTGGACTGGCATTACCAGTTTGGGTCATATTTTGGAGGTCATGGTGTTTCCTAAACACTCAAAGTGTAAGATTTTTTTATCAGTGAACCTCCAGACTGCCCATGCTCTGATCAACAGCTGCATCTCAGTTTTCCTTATGAGCTACCAGCTGAATTTCCAGCACTGTTGGAAAAGGACCTGCATTTAATGACATTTCCATTGCAGCAGGAGTTTGCAGAGGTGTGCACGTGGTAGAACCAGGAGAAACACCCATTCTTCTGCAGAATTCCCAAGGCCTAGGAAAAGCTCCTAGGATATGGCAATAGATAAATATAAAAAGAAATTCAGAATTTTGGTCTTTAGAGCAAAGTCCCTAAACCACAAAGCTGCAGACATGGCATCAACTTGGCTTCAAACCTCCTGTGCACAAACAAGCTGAAATAACTGGGGAGAGGTGCTAGGTTTGGGTACCAACATCTCCCTGGATGATGCAGTCAGTGTGAGTGAGTGAAGAGCCTTCTCTCTGAAGGGCTGACCACAAAGACCTCCCCAAACTGAAACAAAAACCTCTGGAATCTGCAGCAAAGTCAGCATGTGAGCTGCTGAAATTCTTCAGTGTGAGATGGCTCTATATGTACATTCACACATGGCTGCGTCTCACTTTTAAATGTCTCTCAAGAGCTGTACATTAAACAGAAGAAGGATTTTTCCAGGAACTAACACAGTTGGCAGACTTTTGTCTCTATTTTTTTAGAGTAATTTATGAAAGAAGAAAAGTAGCAGAGTCAATTTAAAAAAAGGCTGCAGCCTGGACTTTGATAGATGAACAGATCTACCAACAAAACCTCTCAGTTTTCACTGAGCACTCCATCTTCTTATCTGTTAATCCCAGCGAGGAGAGAATAAGGAAGGCAGGCAGCTGAATAGAGGAAAGAGCTGGGTAATGTTTAAACCTGGGAATAATCAGCTGAGGGATCACCCTCCCTGTTTTATTTCCAGATCCAGGCAGATAACCAGGTGAGCATTTCCTGCTCCCCTTTCAGGAGTGTGATGATAGAGAATCACACTCCAGCCTGCTGGAAGAGACCAAAACAACTCCCTGCAGACCAGCCTTAGCTCTCCAGGTCCCTCTGACCATCTGGGACATGGTGCTAGGGAACAATGACAGCTCCAGCTGTAATTTCTGGGAGGTGACAGCAAATAACAGCTCTTTTCCCAGCTGGTTGTGCAGACCTGCTCTCAGGGTTTGCTTCTAAGGGTGTTGTCTGAATAGTGCCACATCTGTGCTGATTCCTGGTGAAACTGGCACAGCCATGAGCAGCTAGAAATTTAAAACATTGAAATTAATTAGGAGAAATGTCATTTCCTATCCAGAAACATAGTGAGGGAGGCTAGGCACTTCCAGGAAAAACTTAGAGGAACATTTCAGGTGCAAGATAAGATTTTGGGATGGCTTGGCATCCATTGGGGCACGTGGGAAAGGTAAAAGTCCTCTCAGTGTTTAGGTGCCACTCTGGAATTGATGCCCACAGCCCCAGCTCCATCAGCTGCTCCTGCCTTTCTGCATCCTCAGCACAGCTCCTGCCCACCACACAACCAGATATCCTCACACAGATCTCATCTGATATTTTTAAACACGTTTCACTTTTCTAAGTTTAAAATCTAAGTAACTTCCAAGGCTCAGCATTTTTTGTTCAGTGAATGTCTTGATTTGTGACAAGTGCTATAGGAAGAAACAACACACTTGTGCTTCAAAATCTGTTCCTGTCCCTCAAGCAGAGAATTTCTCCTAAACTGGAATTTGTAACCTCATAGTCTTTAATGCAGAAAAAGCCTATAGATATTTTGAAAGGAAACAGAAATCAAATAAAAAAGAATAATCACTTTCTCCTGACTTCAAGCAGGTTGACTTCAAGTCCTGCTGAAGTTCCACCCAAGCATTAACACCAACAGAACACACAAACAAAATAAATACATATTTAATTGGACAATAATCTTCTTGATCAGGACCTGCTGTATTTCTGTAGCAAAACTGAACATTTCCTTGTCCAGTAAAGCCACCATTGCACCACACTAAGATGGAAGAATCTTATTCAGGACTGGGTGAAAACAGTTTTAAGAGAAAAAAAAAAAGAAAAAAGAGTAGTTTCTTCAGCAAAATACATAATGAAAGTGAAAACTGAAATGAAAGGAAGCAGTCATTCACGTATCAAAGGAATCCAGCTCTGCTCCTGCTGTCACTGTGACTGTGCTTCCTAAGCTCACATCTGCAGATCCCATCATTCATCTTTTTCCTAAAGCCCCAGCTCCTAGAGCCATTTGATGACACAAGAGTCACATGTCAAATCAAATTTCACCCTCACAGGAAAGGAGAAAAAGCTTGGAAAAAAAACCCCAATTATTTAAAAAAAAAAAAAATTAAATGAAGACTAGTTTAGGAAATAAATTATTTTTGAGCTTTCCTAAAAAAACATTGTCTCCCTCCTGCTGTGCTTGGCAGAGGCAAGAGAGTGCCCAGAGCTGTTGTGCTCCAGCCTTTCAGCATCCAGACAGTCCTTGCTCTTTCCCCAAATCCTACCTGAGCTCTAGGATCTGCAGCACAGCTTTCCCTCTTCCTGGCTCTGCACTGCATCACTCCACGAGTCTCCCTCCCTGCATTCCCTCCCCCGGCTCTGCACGGCTCCTCTGCACTGCAGCACTGCCACATCCCAG
>NC_031785.1:7197156-7242502 GCF_001522545.3 Parus major
CTCAGCACAGCCACATCCCCTGGCTCTGCCAGCTCCTCCCGTGCTCTGTGGCACAGCCCAGCCCTGGAGCAGCACAGATCCCTTTTTCTCCTCCTCTCTTCCCGTTCAGCACCAGCCTGCAACACTGCTGGAGCATCCCACAGCTTTTGGACCATCTCTGATGCTCTTTCACCCACCCCTGTGGTGCTACAAGGATTCCCCTCCTGCCTCAGCACAGCCCTCATCCTTTAGGCAGATCCTGCCTCCACCCCTTAAACACAGCTTTAAAATCTTATAAAATTTAAAGTCCACATTCCCTGCTCAGGGACATCAGAGCAAGTACAGACTGTTTAGAGTTGTCCTGGATTTACTAACAGGAGGTCATGCCTAACAAACTTGATTAATTTCTTTGAGGAGGTGACAATGACAAGGGACTGGGCAAGGAAATAAAGCATAATTCAATCAGACTTCAAGAACCCTTTGATACAGTACCACATAAAAGGCTAATTTATAAGGTTAATGTGGATGGCATTGATAGCAAAACACTTATCCATGTAAACATCTTTCTTTTAATTACTCTGCAAAGAAAGTAGGAGGCAAAGCAAACAGGGCTGATCACAGGAATAAGAAAATGAAATTATCACAGGAACTTCAGCTATTGGTGCTCATGGCTGGTTGGATTTTTCTTCCAGCACCTTCTAAGATGGTTCCCTATAAATGCCTCTCATTTTGGTGGCCAAACAGGCTGCACATGGAGAAAAGGCAAAGTCACATCCTCGTTGTCCCTGTCTAGGACACCTGGCATTGTGTCATTTATAGCTGCATTTATATTGGTTTAATAAAAGGCACCATGTGAGAGGAGCTGGGGGTGTTCCAAGCACAGAAGGCTGGGCAGGTACACACAGGGCACTAAACAAACCCAAGAACAAAGACAAAAATCAAGATTCAAAGACCAGAATGCAGCTTTAGGCTTACCAAAGCAATCCTACCTGTGTGTGGCTCCCAGGGTGTGCTGCCATCAGTTCCCTCGTTCTGTCACCAGAGGCTGAGGGTCACCACAGCAGAGCAGTTTTCTTGCCTTCAACTGTGTCCTGTGCTCTTTGTGGTCATTAAAAGATCATTTAGCAGAATGAAATCACCCTTCATTCCCAGTAACTATGGAAGAGGAGGATGTTTTCACTTTCCTGGTCCAGCAGGAGGTAGAGGCAGCTAAAGGTGCTCCATGGAGCCCTGCAGCAGCACCCTGCTCCTCCTCAAACCCTCAGCCTGGCCACTGCTCCCCTCCAGCAGCACAGCCAGTGTTTCCCTCTGTTTTCCCAGAAAAAGCACATCTGTTTTCTGTAAACGCTGTAAATTAGTTAATGTTTGTAAAGTGCTCTGATCGTGTGAAGTGCTACATAATTACTACGTATTATCAATATAATTTGGCTGGATTGTGCCACAGCCGCCTCCTCTCTTCATTTGCAGCTTGGAGAGAGTTTTCTTAGACATCAGCTCTTGGTGCCACCCATCTCAGAGCAGTCCTGACCTCCCCTGAAGGGTCCCAGAAGGGAAATAAACACCAGCCCTGAGTCACATCCCTGGGACCCCTCACCTCAGGATGCAGAGCAGGAGCTGCTCTTTGGGAAGGGCTTGTAGATTTAATGACCCCCAGAACTTGTCACAGCTACTAAAAGTATCCTAAATACCAGGAAAGCAGCAGTCTGTGCTAGTGATGGGCTCAGAACTGGAGTAGAAGTCTGGCAGTCATTAACAGGAGTGACCCACTCAGGCACTAACAAACCTCTCTGCTCATCTGAATATATCCCTTAAAATGAACCAAATATGAGCATCCATGACCTGCTTTTTCCAGCTCCCTGCTCCCTAGCACCCTCTTCCAGCAAATCCTGGGTTTTTCAGGTCTCAACAAAACCAAGCCTACATAAAACGCTTCCTAGTTCCAGGCTAAAATCTGATAGAAAAATAAATTTTAATATGAGAGAAATAAACTGAATAATAGGCAGTCTAACTCTCCTTAAAAGATACAGAAAGGACTTCAAGAAAGTCTTAAAATTCATTGCTAATAGAAAATAGAACCCTAAAGAAAATAAATGCTAAAAAACACTAAAAGAAAAAGGCCAGGTAGAAAAAAATCCAGCTATTCCCTGCCTCTCTAGAGGTGCTGCTGCCCACCCCATCAGGATTTAAAGGGCTGATGAACAGAAGTGGTGCCAGCAGGGAAGGCAATTATGAAGAAAAAATCACCAATTTGAAGGTACTTTCTAGTTTTGTTCCTAACTCCTGGGACAAATAACCTAACATGAGGGCAACATTCCCCACAGATCTGTCAAATTATTAAAGTGGAAGGTAAGGAAAAATATTTGGCCTGTGACAAGATGTATTTAAAACTGCTGAAGTGAGAAAAAGAAAAAAATGTTACCAGAATATCTGTTCTTTATAAAAACAAAAGCTATCAGACTATGAAAAAGGCGTGATTGGAAAACCAAAAGTTTTGTGGTGTACATAAAATACTTCACAATGTGCTGATTGACCAAACTTTACATCAGTGTTTTTTTATAAGTGTTATCTGAGAAGGAAATTTTCTCCCAAGTTCTGAATTTCTGTGTGGTAGGAAACTGTCCCAAATGTGGACTCTCATGAGCAGAGGGAGATAATCCTGTCCAGGTAAGCATGGACACTGATCTAATCCATCCCATGTTGCCTGGGAAACTCATGTTGAGCAGGAAATGTCTGAACTAAGCTGTTCAAAAACATGGAGAAGCAGATTTCCCATTCACAGTTTACGTGTTATAGATTTGTCTCATAAGAGTTTTTGATTTCAGAGGTTTTAACATCCAAACTCTCACTTTGAGAGAGCCTTCCCTCTGTGCTCTGATGGGATGGATGGGAAGACTGGATTCAAAATGCCAAAATGCAGTAAATCCACTGATAGCTGATTCTTCTGGTTAAATCTGTAGCTGATAACAGAGCAGCATTTGAAGGTGCAGCAAATGTAAATATAGCATTGCAATTATTTCAGATAAATTTGAGAATACTCCAGGGTTTATGAAACATGTGCCATGCTATGGTCTGGGAGCTCTGTGCTGTTCTCTGGTTTAGCCAAATTCAGCTGGTTAACCTGGACCTTCCCAGTTCCTCTCCCTGCTTTTAGTGCCACACGAATGGAGGGGTTTGGTGCTCTCAAATCTTTCCAAGGGAGACAAGGAGTCTAAAACACTTCTGGCATGGGTGTGATTATAAAGCAGTAGAGGGGAAAATGGGTCTATAAAACAGTGGTCCAGATCATCTGCAAGTGCAAATGGGTTTGGCTCTGTTGGGATCAGTGGAGCAACATCAATTTACAGCTTCTGGGGCTCCTGCTTAGTCTGCAGAGCTGGGCCAGGAACTGGGGCACAGGAGCTGCAACAGCTGGACTGCAAATCCTGGAGGAACAGGTTTCAGGGGAAGCTCTTGCTCGTTATGGTGGAGGCAGAAGGAAAGATATTTTCTGGAGTTTTATATGGTTGGAGGGTGAAAGAGTAGGGTTAAAGGTTAAGGGTCTGTTTAAAAGGCTGGAGGGCTGGGCAGAGACAGATCCTTTGGAGGGCATCTGCGTCCATTCCCTTCCTTGTTGTCCAGTGCTGCTTGTAACTGCTGCTTGAGGCTTTTTCTCTCTCAAATACATTTTCTTGCTTCTCATTTTACAAATTGAGAGGGGTTGCTTTAAGGAAAAAAAGAAAAACAAAACAAAAAAAAACCTGAAAACAACAAATTTCAGCTTATAAATGCATCCTGTTAGGATTTTTTTTCCTTTCCTTCCAGACAAAAGCATTTCTGCTTCCAAGCTTGATACACCTCCTGACCTTGCTGATGTGGGTGGATGGCTCTGCATGTTCTGAATCATTTGCTTCCTTTTCAAGTGCTACTTTCCCCTTATTTCAATTACCCTTCCTTTATAATTGCTCGGGCTGCTCCAGCGAGCAGGGCTGCTGGGGAGCTGCCAGCCCGGCTGAGCACAGGGCAGGCTGCCCCTGCAATCTACATCCTTATCTTGCTCAGACACCGGGCAAGGTGGATGTTTAACAGCACAGGAGGAATTGTTGGAGGGGATTCAGTGCCCAGAGCTTTGCAGAGGGTTCAGTGGCCAGCCCTTCACTGGGCTGAGCCCTGTGGAATTGCTCTGCCTGTCCCTGCAAGGGTTGGGATGCAGAGGTGTGAGGATCACCTCCTTTCATTGCCATGCTGGCAGCAGGAAGCTTGAATCCCTTTTTCTTTTGGGAGTCTTTTAAGGGAACTTCAAAGAGATGAGTTTAGCCCCCCCAAAAGGTGTGAGCAGCTCTGAGGTGAGCAGGGGGCAAGGGAAGGGGGGACAGCAAGTGATGCTCTGGTTGGGCTGCCCAGGATGATGGGTAGGGGGGAGAAGAGATGAATCTGCTTCCAATTCAGTTTTGTTCTATGTGGTTTCTAGAAAACAAACAAGCAAATAAATAAATAGCAAAATAAACAAACAAAAGCCCACAAAACAAACAAAAAACCCCACAAAAAAGAACCAAAAAAGCCCCTATAACAAAACCCCCCAAAAACCAAATAACTAAAAAACCCCAACCAAGAATCCCTACAAACCAAAACGACCTCCCAAAAAAAACATCAAAACTAAAACTCCCAAACCAAAGCAAAGAAAACCAAAAAAGAAAAAAAAAAAACACCAAAAAAAGCCCAAACCAAACAAAAAACTCAACACCTCGACTTTTTTAATTCTGATTTTCATCTCATTCACTACCAAAATTAAATGGTAGGTTTCATGCAGGAATTTTGCAAAGGGGCACTTTTTTGTTAAATATCAAGCTTTATTTAAAAGAGAGACAGAGGTTTAGCTTCTGTGTGACAAGTCAAGTTAGAAAAGCTCTGCCCTATCTATTCTAAGAAAATGCTTTATTAGGTAGTTTTCCAAAAGTTAATATTATTTCTGAGGCTTCTTCCTGACTTCTATCCCTGTAAAAGCTCCTTTCATTGAATATCCCATCCATACACTCTGCTAATAATGTGATGCCTATTCTTAGCACATGGGGATATTGGAAAAGTGTCTATTCTAAAGGTCCTAAAACCTATCCCCAAATAAAGAGGAGCTGCAGCACTTGAGAAAAAGCTCAACTGGCTGGTGTTGATTGTAGAGAATGGGAGGGTTTTTTTTTATTTTAGCCAACTAATTGTACATTTCAAATTTAATCTTATATTGAAATTCTAGGAGTTAACAGCCCGGAGAGAGGGTGTCAAAAGCTTTCCCCAGCAGCAATTCAGGGTCCTGCAGAAAAGGCTGGAATTGCTGCTCTGGGTGCTTGGCACAGGAACCTGTTGGTTATTCACAAACACAACATCATCTGCATTATTTTAGCTCTCTGTGAAGGACATGAAGCTGCTGGGCTTGAGTGGCTGGGCAGTAGAAGAGGATAAAAACTATATTTTCTCTTGATTCATTTAGGGAATTAAAGATGTAGCAAATATCTTGTGAGACTTTGGGTTGTACCAAAAGTGATTTTTATTTTTTTTTTATTTTTATTTCTGTTTATGTGCACAACTTTCTGCTTGGTTCTGCTGTCCCTGTGCTCAGGCAGAAGGTAAAGGAGAACCACAGATGTTGGCAGGATAAAACTGTGGGAGGAGGGACAGGAGAGAAAAGGAGCAAGGCAAGTGAGAAGAAAAACAAAACAGCCAGAAAAGTTTGGGTCCTTTTTCTCTTTTTTCCAACACTCAAAGATTTCTAAGTAAAATTAGGAGCAGTGAAGAAGATTGTTCCATTCTGGAGTAGGTAAGATTCATTTTTATTTGACTTTTATTGGAGCTGCCTTGAGAATATAAGAACAGCACCATCTCAGACATCTGTACACAGCTAATCAAGGGAACAAGGGAAGCCACAGTTTCTTCACCCCAGAGAAAATGTCATATTGTGTTGGGTCCTTGGTGGCATGGGACCAAGAATTGTTATTTAGGGATTATTTTTGTATTTCTATACATATTTTTTATTTTTGGGTGCAGCAAGAGAAGTGAAGGACTGCTTAAAATTTCTTTTGACCTTTCAAAGTGTTCCTGGGGGCCAAAGGTGTGCAAAGGAAAGGAACATTAAATTACAGCCATAGCTCACACCCCTAAAAGGGTCTGGCAGCTGCAGGAAGCAAAGGAAAATAATACCCAGGACTCTCAGAAAAAGCCCTGGATCTTCAGACCTTTCTGAAAGTAGAAATATTTCTTTTAATTCAGTATAAACTGATTAGGTCCAAGCGAGCCCAGCACCACGGGCAAACCTGGAAGGAAAAGAAAGACTGGTTTATATTCAGTTGTTTGCCTCTTTCAGAACCTGAAGGTCCATGCATTGGCAGAGTTATATTTTCAAAGGGACCAAATGGTAGAGCAGGTGAGGGAAAATACCCTGATATTTCCCTTACTCAGGGAAACTTTGGGCTGTGGCAGGAGTGAAATCTCCTGTAGCCCAGGCTCTGTAAAGAACAGACTTCAGCTCCCCTTGGATGAGATGGGAAAGTGATTTCCATGATTTCCTGAGAGCAGAGGAGCTCTCATTTGACACTCACTGAGGGAGGTTAGGAGGGACTTGCTGAGGAAAGGGTCAATAGTCTGAGGTCTTCAACATTTTGGCTCATTTAAGGATTTTGGAAAAACCCAGCTTGGGAGTGACTGGGACAGAGCAGCTCTCTGTGTCTGCCATGGGGAAACTGCTGCTGTCAAACCACAGCTCCTCTCACCTCTGGCCAGGCAGAGGGTTGGTCCTACCAGCACAAAATTATGAAACAATTTAGAGATGTCTCTGTATCTCAGCTTCTCTCAAAGACTCTGTTGCCACACGGGGTTTTCATTTCTCAGAGCGTTCCAACCCTGCCCTGTCTCAGTCCCACCCTGAGGATTTTCCAGCTTCACCTGACCCTGGGAAGCAGCAAATGGGCTGCAGGCTTGATGTGGTTGCTCTTTCTGAGCCTTCACTCATTCCTGCTGCTCTGTTCTGCTCTCCCTTGCCTTCTCAGCCTCCTGCTTTAGCTTTCTCTGGCCTTCACAGTTGTCATTCTTCAAAATCCAAGATGGGATTGAACTAAAACCTTGAGCTAACAGTGGAGTGCCAGGCTGGCATACATTTCTCTGCCAATTAGCATGGATGAAAAGCTCAGGGAGAATATTCACTGGGTCTGTATGACTGGAATTTACACCAGGAAATCTCCGTGCAGGTCCTCACCCCACGAATTGCCTTGGCTTTGCTTCACCTTTGCTCAAACAGCAGAAACTCATGAAATGCAAAGTCAGAGAACTTTGAATGCTAAGCCACATGGAATATTTGTTCTTCAACCAGGCAAAACTTTTATATAATCAGGGTTCAGATGCAGGTGTTTGCTAGATTATATTCTCTTTGCTGTGCACACTGTTCTCTGCTCCTAGGGCAGGCAGATCAGAAAGTTTGCTGGCTGAGCAATTCAGAGAGTGCCTAAAACACATCAGAATTAAGAGATATTTTGCTTCACTGAGATCCTCCAAACTTCCCCTACAGTGCAGTGTCACCCACAGAAACAAAATAGACAGAGCATCACTACAAAATAGACAGATCATCACTACAAAATAGACAGAGCATCACTACAAAATAGACAGAGCATCACTACAAAATGCATTCCTTTGTGGAAGAAAGAACCTCCCCTGCATGTGCACACACTTCCACCTATTTGTAGATCACCTGCTGCGTGTTTTGGGGCTTTACTCACTGCTTTGTCCTTCTTCCCCAAGTTTGGGTTTTCCACTACAATAAGAACCACCAAATCTACCTTCTGCACCTGGAACATGCAGACTTAGAGACATAGAAAAATAACCCTGAGAGCTGCCAAAAGTTTTTTGGTTTTTTTTATACTTTTGGAAGGCTTTGCCCTGGCAAATCAGTTCACTGTGTACCAAAGATAATTAGGGCATCTTATTTAAAACTTATGATCTAATTAGTGGCTTTAATGGTAGTTAATTACACAGAGAGCAACAAAGCAGTTATATTTCCTACCAGGCTTCTTCTAAGTCAAGGTGCAGGTACTTATCTAGGGCCATAAAGGAGAGTGGCTACCACACTTAACATCTAATTATACAAAATTGCCCACAGTAATTATGAGCAATGTGATTTTATTTATCTGGCTTAATTACTGGGGCTATGCACAATCTCTGACCTGGCACGGTGACAGGGAGGACAGAGAGAGGGAAAAGTGAACACTGCAGCCTCCTCATCCTGAGCACAAAGACAGGGCCTGGTGACAGCCCAGCAGTGCTCCTGCAGGTTTGGGGAGCCTCTGATCCCAGGGATTCACAGGAGCCAGGGATACACACAGTGGGGACAAGGGAGAGCCTTTGCTGAGCCCCACGAGCTGCTCAGGATTGGTTTTCTCTCACCACAAGGAACACACTGTTACCAGCGGGGATAAAAAGAACAATTCACCCTCTTATTCAGCAGAAGGGACATTCTATTCCCACCATCTACATCTTAAATCTTTCCCAGATATCATTTGCTGCTGAATGCTCTCTAGAAAATTTCAGGGCACCTCCAAAAACTCAGTGTCTGATACAAAACCACTTTTCACTCTCAGAGGGAAGCAGAGCAAGTGTTCTGGCTGACTTCAGACTATTCTTGCGCATCTCCTTTAACTTTTAACCTGTGTGTTTATGGACATAAACCCAGGTACAGCTTAACCCTTCCCTGTGACTGACATGACAGAAATCTGCCCTGTATTGGGATCAATCTCCATCATTTACAAATTCCAACAGAATGAGTGATCACAGTGCTTGGAACCATAAATACAGGGATAGGTTATGACGAGTGTGAGTGAAATGTGGTTCCCTGGATTTGTCCTTTTACCCTGTTAGACCAGGTGGAAATTTGTTAGTGCTGTCCAAAAATCCAGCCAGCCTGTTACACTTCTTGTAATAATAAAAGTAATGAGTGTTTAAACAGGAGGCTGAGAGATTCTTCAGTTTATATCAGTATCTTCTGTTGCCCAGTCTCTGTCCTCTCATTAATTAATTACCCCTGATGAAAGGGGTACCTTTGAGTTGTAAGGTTTAAAGTGATAGATATGATTTACATGCCAGAAAGACAGCTGGCCCTGTGCCCACAGCCTTGAAAAACAGCATTTTCAAATACTTTCACTTCATAAAATTGCAGGCAGCCACATGTACAGCTCTGCTTCTCAACTCATCCCCTCAGGACATTTCCATGTTATAGCAAATCACTTGTTCAGTGGCTCACTAAGATTTTGAATTAGTAGTAAATACATTTTGACCTTATTTTTCTCCTGATAATTGCTCTATTTATAGAGAAGTCACTGGTTGTCATGCTAATTTCTTCCATTTGAGAATTAGATTGGCTCAATCAGAAGTAATGTGTAGTATATCCCATTTTAAAAAAGAAAAAAAGGCAAATAAGGAAGCTGTCTCCTTTAAGAGTGGGTTTGCTCTTGTTCCATTTTTAATGAAAGCTAGAAAAAGATACTCATTGGTGAAAAAAGCCATGATAACTTTCACTGACAACTTAGGTCATTCTCTTTCTTTAGATATCAGTTCCCTGTATTTTATGCCTTTGTTTTCCATAAAGTATTTGAGCATCAGCTTAGAGAGGAATCACTTGTCATAGCGAGATGTTTTATGGTCCTGACATAACACATCGAAATATCTGTGGCCAGATTAAAAAAATAACCCAACTTCTCAGCATTCAGGGCCAGAGTTCAGAGCTGGACAAGGACAAGATATTCCTTTTCAGAAATCCAACAACTAGTTTACTTTATTTCCTTTGCTCCCTCCCTGAGCTCACAGCACAGGAGCATTTTGGGACGCCTGGGTGAGGAGATACAGAGACACACAGAGCACATCCACAGTGCTCTGCTCTCCTTTTCCATCACCTGGGCACTGCCCACACCTCTGCACTGAATCACCGACAGCTCATGGCCTCTGGCAGGGAGCTCTGGCTGGCAGTGACAGCCTGGTGGCCCCAGCTTCTGTTTCTATTGACACAGCAGCTGGCCCAGCCGTAAATCTGGGTGGGATTCGTGCAGAGAGCCACCAAGTGGCCCCCGGGCTGAAGAGGGATGGAGGGACCTCGATGTCCCCTGGCAGCATCGCAGGGAGGTGGCTCAGGTTGAGTCACAGCAGGTTTGGTGGTTCAGCACCACGGAGCAATTAGCAGCAGGCAGCCAGAGTTCCAAACCTTCGCTGAAACCGTGGCTGTTTATCAAAGTGTCAGCCTGGTGGCAGATTCAAGAAATCTAAATTTACCAGGAGACTGCTTCTGCCACTCCTGGCTGCAGCTGGTGGATCTGCAGGACACGCTCTCCCAGCTGGGCATCTGGACCAAGCTGAGGAGCAGGACTGGATGAATGGGACCAGCTCCAGAGTTCAGGGCAGGGGAGGTTTTTTTACACCACAGCTGCTTAATGACTTTTTCGATTGATTTCAGCGGTGCTGCTTTTCGATTACTGATTCCATCCTAGCCACTGGACAGAAAAATGGGCTTAGGAAAATTATAGACAGGAAAGAGGGGTAAAAAAAAAATTGCTTAAAAAATTCAGCAGCTTCCACAATGCAGTGACATTTGTCCAGATATTTTGTGCTGAATTGGGGAAAAAAGAGAAATGGCAATTCCTCTCATGTCTCAGCCTGTGTTGGGAGGAGAGTGCACATGTAGTTCTTTGCTTTCAAGCCCAGTTCATCCATGCTCATTGACCTGCTCCTTGGTTTGGAACCAGCTGCAGAAAGCAGCTGTCATCCCCTGTTACTCTGCCAGCCCTATTCTTAAGGCAGCCATCAAATCCTGGCACTGACTGAAGGCAATTCAATTAGCTGTGACGGTCAAACAGAAACCAAGGGTCAATTGAAATCTCTTTTTTCCTCCTCCTGACCATCTTGTCTCTATTTTCATCTTGAATCCGGAGATGCAGAAGTCCATCCCTGTTATGGAAGTTTCTGTGGGGTGAGGATGGGAGAAGGAGGGTGTTTATACAGGAGACCCTTACTCCAGTGAGGAAAACAGGAGAAAAAGAAGGGGAATGCATAGCAGGGAGGGGGGTGTATCTTTCCTCAGTCCTGCTCAGCTCTTGTGCTGCCTCCTTAACATGGAATGAGCTTGGGAAGTGTTTTTTGTGCTTTGTTGGATGGCTTGTGATGTGCTTTGGCTAAATTGGACAGTAAAGATGAAATCTCCTTCAGCTTTGCTCCTAGTAGCTGGTAAGAAATCATCCATCTTTTCCCACCAGATGAATATTTAAAATATTGTGGGAGTTTTTCAGTTTTCCATGCACTGATTCATTGTGATCAGTACAAAACTCCAGGTGCCCTGAGAGAGAGGAACATGGTTTACACATTTTCAGAGGCAATTTCAACTCTGAGGCTGTGCAGCACGAGGTCTTGATACCATTCTCACTTCATGGAGAAGCTGCAGGAAGCATTTCGCTGTGCTCAGGAAATGGCTGGCAGTAATGGATCTCCACATGGAAGAACTAATGACCTTGAGTAAGAAATGAATCACTGTGACAAAAGGAGGGGAATCCAGCTCCACGCTCACTGCTTTGCATGACCCAAGTCTTTGTGCAGCAGATGAGAAATGCCAAGGTAGTGGCCTGGCAATACATCAACCCCACTTCAGTGCTGGAGTAATCAGTCCTGCTCTGGGCAGGGTATCCCAGGGATTTAGCTCCCTATTTCAGCCTCCAGGATGCTATTTTTGTCCTGAGTAGAAACTGGTCTGAAAACAAGTAACTTCCTTATATTCTTTCCACAGAAACACGAATTTTGTTCACTTTTTTTTGCCTTCCAACCTGTGTCTCTAAACACTCAGCTACACTCAGAGCTGTGCATGCCTCCCTCCTCCCCCTGACCCAACCCAATCCTTGTCTCAATCACAGTGCACAGTGTCATTAACACTGACAGTGACTCTTTTCCCTCTCCATAGCTACATTCAGTTTATTTTTTTTTCCTTTTGTTGAAACTTTGCTACCCTATTTTTTGGGCTACACAATGTGGAAGTTGGCAGAAAACCAGGCTCAGCTGGAGTTCAGGACTGACTTTATGTGTGAATTTAAGAGGTGCCAGCATTGGGGTGGCATATCATGCTCCCACACAGCCTGACATAAACAGGATAAGCCTCAGCAGCAGTTGAGGACTCACTCAAATATTGTTTAAAGTCCTCAAAAAAAAAAAAAAGGAAAGAAAAAAAAAGAAAAGGAAGACTGATGGTTTTAACTTCAATGGGAAGTAGTCTTCTGTCAATATTTCAACAGTGGACACACTGAAAACTTGCATTGCTCTAGAAAGGCAGCACATTCCCTCAGCAGCTAATGAACTCCCATGGTATCAAGGCAGTAACCTCAGGGAGGAGCAAGGCAGATGCTGTACACATAAAATAGCAGTAAAACTGAGAAAATCTGGAGCTTGTATATGAAATTATGATTAATATTGTATTTTCTGTGAGTGAAGGGAGCAGGAACTCTTTGGGTTTGGCGAACAAATGGGTTTCAGCAATGTCTCCCTCTGAAATTGTTCAATGAGCATTTTAGGAGCATAAGAATGAATAGTAACTCCTAGGTCAGCAAATAAATCTCATGTTCCAGCCTGTCTGTGATCATCTCTGTATCCAGCTCTGTCACTCCCAAAAAAGCACCACTGGTCATCTCAATTCTCAGGTGGTGTTCCTGCCCTGAGCAGATAACCAAATATTTTACAATTACAAGTCTGCCAAATATTAAGGCATAATTAAAAGGACAGAAAGAGGGGAAAAACCCTTTTGCCCATGAAACTTTGCAAGAGCAGTCACTGAAGTGCTTGTGGTACTTTTACTTTCTTGGCATTTATTTGAAACAAAGGCAAAAACCATCACTCAGTGGGTGTTCATGTAACAGTAAAATAGGTCAGAAACGCAACTGGAACAAATGTGTTTGAATAAAAGAAAGCCAAGCAAACATCTCAGGTACTGGCACTGTGCAAACACAGCAAATAACATAAAGCTTCCCCTCAGGAGAAGAACAATATGCAGAAATCTTGATGCTTTTGTTCACTTAGTGCCGGGCCCAGCAGAGAGTGGGAATGGCTGTGTCGTGCTGTAAAACACCTTTTAATTCCTGAGGGAATGGGGTTCTGGGGCTGTGTGTGCACCTGGAGGGGACAGGGGAGAGGAAATGGGGACATTTGTCTCGTACGAGCTGGAGCAGCCTTGTGGCAGCTCTGGATTGGCTGTGACAAGGATTTCTGCAGGAAGCCATGGATTATTGAGGGGTGTTTTGTGATAGGTGGAGCTCTGGTGTCACCACCCATTAAAAACCTGAGGAAATCCCATTTATTATTTCAAGGGAATGACTTCTCATGAGTGTCTGGCTTGTGGCCTTGACATTACTTCAGTCTGCAAAGGACACATCCCAGACCAGCCCCCTGTCCACAAAAATGTGGGTGCTGGTGCAAGATGAGCCCACAGCCATGGAAGCAACAGGTTTTTGTGTCTGAGCACCTGGTAAAATCTCCTTTGGCCTAGCACTCTGGATTGTTTCTTTTGTTCTGAAAGAGACAACATCTGCCCTTCACAGAATCATAGAGTGGTTTGGGCTGGAAGTGACCTCAGAAAACATCTCATTCACCCCCGCCAAGGCCAGGGACACCTCCCACTGCCCCAGGCTGCTCCAAACCCTGTCCAGCCTGGCCTTGGGCACTGCCAGGGATCCAGGGCAGCCACAGCTTCTCTGGCCAGCACCTCACCACCTTACAGAGAAGAATCTCTGCCTAAAATCCAATCTAAACTTATCCCCTTTCAGTCTGAAGCCATTTCCCCTTATCCTTCCTGTACCACATCCTCGCTGCTGCTCCAATTCAAGGTGTTTGAAGGCTAAACCTTCACGCTGATCTTTGTAAGCACCTTGCAGTACTATGCCCAATATTTAAAAAAAAAACCCAAGATCTCCAAACTGTATTTTTTTTTCTCCTTTTGTCCTCCAGTGGATGATACCAGGAGCTTCTGGCCCCGCTTGGGAGGAGCAGAGTGTCCAAGGGGCTCCCACTGAATCCTCGTCCTCGGCTCCCTCCGTGCTCGCTGCCTTTCACTTATTGAATTAGAATAAATTGGAACTTTCATAAAGGGTTATACAAATCATTATCTCAAGTTAGCAGATGCGGGCTCACCAGGGTAGAGCTCTGTTAATAACTCCTTCGGATTAGGGCTGATTGGTACAATTTGAAACTTGTTTCTCTCAGCTTGATCAGTCTCGTTGTAACTGTGGCAATTATCCCATTTCACTTTCAATAGCTCAGCACAGAGGAATTGCTGCCTCCAATCCATCCCTCTGTAATGAATCCGGTGTGATATGTTCAGTCCTGTGGACAGATACACCCTTAACTCCCCCTTACTCTGAAATAAACATTAAAAAAAAAAAGAAATCCTGTGTCCAAATGACACATAGGAATGTGACTTTTAGGGAGTGAGATGCTGAGTGTCTGTGTAAACAACATCGAGGTATTTGGCCACAAAAAGCTTCTCTTCATTCTTACAGCATCATTTGCACTTTTTGGCAGCCTTCCTGCCTGGGAAATTAGATTAAAAAACAGTGGTTTATCCAAGCATTGAAGCTGCTTGAATGGATTCTGATGAATGTGTTACATGCTGAATTTGTGGGGTTCTGTTAAATAACTCATCTGGTGATAGTTTTCTTTTCTTTTTTTTTTTTTTTTTCTCCAGAAATCATTAATAAATTATTTAATGAGGGAGCACAGAATTCTCATAATAATATATTTGACAAGTATTTGCTTTCAGTCCTTTGTTTGACTCCAACAACAAGGCTGGGTCTCAGTTTAACAGACTCATGAAGAATAGCTGCACAATAATTTGTTTTTTAGGGATTCATCAACAAGAGTTTGCTTTCAGCCCACCTTTAGATTCTACCTGAGATACTCTGCTGGACCATGGGCTTTAGCAGTAAGGTGAACCTTCATTGCAGTGATGGTTTTTTTGCAGTTACCAGTTCTGCTGTTGCCTCTTTATAACCTTTCCATGCATATTAGAGCACAAATTACAAATTATTTCTATGCTTCCTGGGATCAGGAGCTGCACAAGTGTGTCTGAACCATCCCCAGCTCACAAGCTCTAAAAGTATTCCCTGTCTTTCCAAACCATTGTTTGGTTCTTTCTGCTTGTAAATTCTTTAAGCCAGGACTGTTGCTCACTTCTTGTTCACACAGCACCTCATTCCCTGTTTTATGAAGCCAATAAAACGCTAGAAATTTAAATACATGGACTGATTTGTCTCCCACTTGCAGCACCAAAGCTGTGCGTCACTGATGCCCACAGAACCGTGCCAGTGAAAGCAGCAGTGTGATCCCACCCAGCTTTAATTCCTAAGCGTGGGAATCCAATTTTGAATTCAGATCCAGTGCACATCTGCTTCTTGAAATGGTTTGAGGATGCAGCCTAAATAAATGCTGGTGTCCCAAAGTTTTGGAGGAGCTTCCAATCCCTTCTCCCTGCTCTTGCCAGCTGCCTCCTGCTCGGCTTGGAGTGCTCAGCCTCTTGCAGGGGCTTGGACAGCTCTGAATCACACTGCTTCCAATATGTTTCTACTAAAAATAATAGTAGTAATTAATGCTCTTAGTTTTAGTGCTGCCATCTGCCTTGGTGCCAGCCACAATGGTTTTTTCCCTCTGTAATCCCCAAAGCGGGAAGAAGGAGGAAAGCAAGGACAGAGGCAGCTGCTTGGGCTTTTCCCAGCACCTCTGTTTCAGCTGGCAGGGATTGTCCTGACAGGGCCAGGGAGAAGGGGGGATTGTCTGGTCCTCAGAAACAGCAGGAGGCACTGAACATCCTCAGAGCAAAGGTAACAGAGAGCAAGGACGAACATGGATGGAAGGAAGGTGGTTACACACGAGGTGTAATCTCTCCTGAAGGTACAGAGGTAAATAAAACAGCATCCTTAGGAGATGCTTTCAGCTCTACAGTGTATTTTCACAGAATCACAGAATCATTAAGGCTGGAAAAGACCTCCAGCATCATCGAGTCCAGCCTGTGCCCAATCCCCACCTTGTCACCCAGCACAGAGCTCTGAGTGCCACTGAAATTCTTTGGACACCTCCAGGGATGGGGACTCCAAACCTCCCTGGGCAGCCCCTTCCAATTCCTGAGCACCCTTTCCATGGGGGAATTCCTCCTGATGTCCACCCTGTCCCCCCTGGCCCAGCCTGAGGCCGTTCCCTCTCCTCCTGTCCCTGTTCCCTGGGAGCAGAGCCCGACACCCCCGGCTGTCCCTTCATGCCAGGGACTTGTGCAGAGCCAGAAGGGCCCCCTGAGCCTCCTTTTCTCCAGTCTAAGCCCCTTTCCCAGCTCCCTCAGCCCCTCCTGGGACCTCTGCCCCTTCCCCAGCTCTGTTCCCTGCCCTGGACACCCTCCAGCCCCTCAGTGCTCTTCTTGCAGAGGAGAGCACAGAACAGGACACAGCACTGAGATTTTGAAGGGATTTATCTCACTACAGACCACACAGGGTAACAATGAGAAAGGGATGGGTGTTGGAAGTCTGAATTATCTCAGCTCTAGGGATGGGATGGTCAGAGGTGAGTGCAGGAGCCCCTCTCTCCATCTCTGGAAGTTTCCTTCCCCAGGCCCTGCACACAGGCGAGCTGGGGAATCGAACAGAGGGAAGTGACAGTGTGTTTCACAAACAGCATCAAAAAAGGTTATCAAACAGCATCACAAAGGGCATCTGTCACAGTGCATCACCTTCTGTTCCTCCTGCCACAGCCTTTCCCTTTGCCGTGCCTTTGTCCCCTAACTGCAGAATTTACTGACTGTCCCACTGGAGGGCAAAAGAGCCACTTCAGCTCTGGAGGAGAGGAGGTGTTTATAGAGGAAAAAAGCCTCACCTGCCTGGGGACACTAAACTGCAGCAGAAAATGTAATCCTTACTCCTGGCAGCAAGATTTGGGATTGGGGATGACAGAGCTGTGGCAGACAGCAGGGCCCCTTCAGCTCTGCAGATAGGGGACTTTTAAAGGCTGTACAAACCTCTTCTCCCTGATCCTCGCTCAGCAAGCTGGGGAGGCCTTTTTCTCCCATCAGAGGAGAAGAGCTATCACACGTCAGCAGCCACCTCTCTCCTTCACACTGAATGACACTTCAGAAGGCAACCTGTTGATCCCAGTCCTATCTGCCACAAGTGTGCTCTGAGAAGCTTATTTTGACTACAGCAAGGCAAAAACAGTTGTTGAGGGATAGAAAAAAAACCCAACATGTAAGGAAGTGCAGCAGCCCAGTTTTTGACACATCTGGCCTAGAAGGGATATTTTTTGATGGTTCAAAAATCTGCTCAGCTGTCCCAGGCTCCCAACCCTCCACAGCCCACCTTGTAACCAAACTCAGTCTGCTCCCTTGCTGGGCCAGGAGCTTTCACTGCCAAGGTTTGAAAACTGCAGGGTTTGAGTGGTTTTTGTACATAGGGCTCATGTTCCTTGCTTTCTTTCCTCCTTGCATCAAACCCCAGTGTCTTAAATGGGAACACACCTCCAGTTCCCTCCTTCCTCCCCCTCCCCACATGGTGCTGAAGGGATTTAAGGAGATAACCTCAGCCCAAAGTATTTTATTGCATCCCACAAGTCACCTCCAGCCAGGGTCTAGGGTCACTTACTGAGGAGAACTAAGAGATCTGTAGCTCTTTCATCACTCTTTTTTTGGTAATTTTTTTTTTCTTTTTAAATAAGTGTCTGTATAAAAATCTGGATTAGATAATAAATTTCTGCTTTTTAATGAAAAATGGGAAAAAAAAGTTGAAAGAAATGTCAATTATGATTAACACTTCAACGTGGAGAAATGACATTATCACGAGTGTTGTATAGAATTGAACAGACATCACCTGACATTTGCCATCAGGGCTTGGCAGCTCTCCAGACAGGTTGCTACTTAGCTTTAAAGGTAAGAAAGTTATTCCAGTAAAGTTTTGCCATATTCTTTCCACTTTGGAAAAAAAAAAATAAAATTATTGAAGTCAAACTTTGCTGTGAAACAAAATTCCTGACAAAAACCACAAAACAATCCAACCAACCAAAAAAAAAAACAACAAACAAAAACAACAACCACATTCCCCTGCTCATCTTTAAAAACAAAAATAATTCTGCTCTATCTCAGTTTAGAATTAGGAACTTTTAATTTGTTGATGCTATCTATATTGGGTTTTATGATATCTATATTGGGTTGACCCCTCCAACGTCTCTCTTTGTACTTAGAAACAAAAGATGAATCATTGAATTCTAGAATCCTGGAGTGGTTTGGGTTGAAAGAGACCTTTAAAACCATCCAGTGCCATGGACAGGAACAGCTCCCACCATCCCAGGCTGCTCCAGCCCTGTCCAGCCTGGCCTTGGGCACTGCCAGAGATCCAGGGACAGCCCCAGCTGCTCTGGGCACCCTGAGCCATGGCCTCAGCACCCTCCCAGGGAAGGATTTCTTCCATATATCTAATAAATACCTGACATTTAATCCAAATCTACTCTGTTTGAAGCCATTCCCCCTTGTTCTGCCCCCTCATATCCGTAAATAGTTCACAGAGATCTTGAACTAGCCCAATATTCCAATATATCCCAATATTCCTTGTCTTCAGACCCAGCTCCATCTCCCCCCCTTCCCCTGCCTTGGCCCTGGAACAGGAGAAAGTGTAAACAAACACAACAACCTCCAAAGTATTTCAATAACAAAATAACGAAAGCAATTCTCCGAGGGGCTGGTAAATAGCAGCCAAGCTATCAGAGCCCAGAGGGGGAAAAGTTCAGCTGAAACTAGTTACAAAACCTCCAGATGCAGTGTGACAAACTCCAGCCTGCTCCTGCTCTTGCTCCCGTTGCCATTTTCCCGCAGAATGACAGTTTTCAATTACTGGGCTGTAGCTAAAAGCAAATTGTGCACTTCAGCAGCTGGAGTTCTCTCTCCTGATTTTCAGACGTGGCTGGGTAAAATGTGCAGGGGCAATGGAAATGGCTTTCTGTGCTCAGCTAACTGAGCAAGGACATGCCCAGAGACTGTCAGGAGCAGGGAAAAGTCAAAAGGAGCTGCAGGCAGGGAGGGGGGGATTGGTCTCAGCCCCCTCTCCTCCCCCAGCAAGGAGTCTCCAGCTGTATGTGCTGCACGAGCAGACCTGTGTCAGCCTGTCTGCCTAAACTTTAAACATGATTTACATTATTTTTTTCCCCCAGTGACTAATTCTCTAAATAGTCTGAGGTCTGGACCACGGTATCCTCATTCTTACACAGGTAATAAATTTCCCCTTTCCCCCATCAGAGTGTACCATTAGAGCAGAACCTGAATTTCTGCATCTAAGGATGTGCTTGAGCTGAAATACACCCACAGGGGTCAATCCTCTTTGTATGACCCAGGCAGGGGAAGGAGGCAAGCCCAGGTTTAAGGTGTACTGGAGGTGTGGCATGGAGGTACAGTTAAAGTGACATAAAGTGGAATAACTTGGGGGAAGTTACCATAATAAAATATTTGTCCTAATCAAAGTCAACATGGAGATACTCTCCAGCCTTCTCCTCCCTATTCTGTGCAGTTTCCTCTGAGCAGAGACACTGAAGTCTGGGCCAGAATTTTCCCTGTTAGGTCTGGGACATCTTGGGTCTGGAACCAGCTGCAAATCCAAGAATCATTTAGGGAAAAGCCTTAGGATTGTTGAAACCATCAAGGAACAACCAGGGCTGTGGGGAACACCAGGCTGGCAGCACCCCAAATTGGTCAGCAGCTGCCTGAGTGTTGTCCACAATGTGGGTTCAGTGAAATCTTTCCTGCTGGGCACCTCAGGTTTAGCCATTTGAATATTTCTATTTTTAGTTTTGCAACAAATTACTGTTTTTACCTGACTGCATTATTTTTTCCTGCAGAAACCTTTGCCCTGTGAAGAGGAGACAGTGAATCCCAGAGGCTGCTCTGAGTGGCATCACCTTCCTTCATCCCCCATCAGTGTGAGTGACACGGCTGGGGAAAATAAAATGTTACAAGAGCTCTGCTGTTCCAGGAGAGGCAGCTCTTGGCTGAGCCCCGTGCCTTCCCTCATCACCATCCTCCCTCGTGCCTCCTGCATGCCTTGGACAGCTGGGGAGCCTGAGATTCTCCTGTGCCCGCTGAGTCAGGCCAGTGCTGCTGTCCAAACAACATTAAAGAGCTCTGACAAAGCTGCAGAACCTGGAGACATCTCCAGTCCCAGATGACATCGTCTGGCAGCACATCCCTGCCAAATGGGAAGGAGGAAGGCAGAGGGGAGGGCTGGATGAGTGCTCTTAGTGGTGACATGCCATTTTTAGCCATAATTATGTAAATTGCATAATTCATCTCGAAATATTGAGGGGTTTTTTTTTCTGTATTTACTGCAATTACGTCAATTGACCTATTTATGTTATCTGACGTGCTTATCATTAAAATGGGACAATATATCCCATTAGATCCTCTTACTCCATTGAATGGAATGATGATTAATTATATCATACAAAGGAGCTGTGCTACGTATCTCTGAGCATGGAATTTGAGGCTTAAAATGAAACAAACTACTCTCATCATTTCCTGCCTTAAAACTGCACCTCATCCATGTGGGAAATATACCCAGGGTTCCCCACATGGCATCATTCTGGTCCACATTAATATCAAAAAGATGTTTAGAAAGCCAAACATATTTATTTCTTGTAGCACCTACTGCTCTGTCTTATGCAGAGACATCTCTAAAGAAAAATCCAGCAAACCTGGTTTATCTCTGACTTCATTACTCTGAGAATCTCCTTCCAGAGTGGAGGAAAAAGGGTTTTCCCAGCTACATTGGTTATAACTTCCTGGAAGCCAACTCCTGCTGTTGTCTGAGAGTCCAGCTCTGTCAGGCCCTGTTAGTGAAACTGTGGCTCTGTGAATGCAGCATGACAGGTGAGAAATGCAGTTTTAATTCCTGCCCTAAATATCAATTCAAAAGTGCACTTTGGAGCAACTTGGTCATTACTTTTTTCCTAAATAAGAGCTTTATCCCCATCCTTACTCTGCCTATTTCTCTGCATCTAAACCTTGGCCTCCTCCAACATATTCCACATCAAAAATATCTTTTTTTTTCAGCAAGGCATGAAAGCTTAGACCTGAGCCCAAACAGAAATCCTTGTGTGGTGTTTTAGATGCCTGTGGGACTCAGGGTGACCACTCAAAGGCACCAAAGGTGGCCCCATTCTCCCAGTTTTGGGGCACTTATAAAACTCCTTTTGTTCTTCATTTTCTGGACAATGGTGCCAGCCCAGTATTTTTAGTTCCTAACATTAAAGTGCCTGTGCACTGCTTTCATGTTCAGAATGAATAGTGGCCACATGTCCTTGGGGGACTCAGGGCTGTGGGGACAAGAGCTCTCAGAAGGATCATGAGAGGCATCCACAGAGCTCAGTGCTGGGGACTGTCTCCTCAGAAATCTTTGTTAAGTTTCTTGGTAATGTTCCTACTCAATCCCAAACTCTCTGCTGCTCCTTTGAACAGGCAGAGGTGGTGGACAGAAAGAAAAAAAAAGAATTGATTGTTGCAGTGTGCCCCTTCTCAGCTGATCTCACCCTCTCTCAGCAGCCAGCACGTGGTCCCAGAGGGAAGGAAGGGTTTCAGTTGTTTTAATCCAAAGGAAAGGGCTCGAGTGCACCTAAAGAGGGTTTCATCGTCGTTTGTTTTACTCAATTAAAAACCTGCAGACACAGATTAGCTCCCTGCTGCTCAGTGTAGGAATTCTTTTAACACTGCAGTGATTTACGATCCAGCAGGCAGCGTTTAACCAATGTCATCCAGAACCCAGAGATGCTGAGCACGGGGCTGGTCACTCGTGTTAATGAAAAATGGATTGGAGGTGACAGCCACTTGCGTGGCTGCGTTTTGATAACGGATGACAGAGTGGGGCTGGAGCCGAGGGAGGCTCTGTAATTAATATTACAGTAGGATCAGGTATGTAACAGAGAGCTTGACTTGGAATTAAAATCAATACAACAGCTGTTGGGACGTGTCACTCCTGGTCCCTGGGCCCTGAGATGTTCTGCCAGACGGAGGAAGGGCTGATGGGAAGGTGATGACACACAGTGAATATCCATCTTGTGTTCACTTCAGGCAAGAAATTATGCTTAGTGGAATGTGTTGGCAGCTTGGGGATGTTATGTTGGCTTTTTGTTAGGGTTTTCTTTTTCCTTTTTTTCTCTTCTCAGTTAATGGGTGAACAGGAGGGTCTGTGGGCCACCTCTCTCTGCTGCTATTGCTAATTTTCCTTTCAAACACTATTTTACACCAACCAATTACTGTAGTGTGGTGAGGGAGGTTTTTTGGGTTTCCTTTATTTTCCAGCCTTCCCACAAGTCAGAAGAAATCAAGTCTAGTGCCTATGATGGTCGTGGCTCTTATGAAAATAGAACACAGCTCCATGTTTCTGACAAAGCACATTGTTCTCTTGCAGCAGCAGGAACATCTCAGTCTATTTTCAGCCTCTCTCTTCTGCTCCCCTCCTTCCTCATCCTCTCCAATGCCAAGATCACCTCCAGAGTTGCTGTTCTTGTTTTAACAGAAGTTTACTTGGAAACATCAGAATGTGGAGAAGTGAGAAGATCAAGTGGCATCCTAATTAGTATAGCACAGAATTAATTTGTGTATTTCTAGAAAATTCTTCTAAAGAAAAAAGAAATTAGAAATTGGAAATTCAACTTTTTAACCACTACCATGAACGAAATAAAACCTTCATTGAATGGGGACATAGATTATGGATGATCAAGACAGATGATGCTTTGTGTTCCACACCAATGTTGATCTTCATCCCAGCTTGGGGGTTTTGTGCTATAAACTGGAATTTCCAAACAGAAAGTGTAAATCCATTTTTGTTCAGAAATGCCAATGGGAAAAAATATGACAATGATGGAGATTTTTCCTGCCCTTTCACAAATTCAGTTACATTTAAATGTGGTTATTTAGGAAGCTGGGCTAGTTTTACAACTGGTTTTAGTTCCAGCAAAACAAAATCAAGCTCACTGATCACAGTAACACTGCAAAACAGCTTCAGACAGGGTCTTTTTGGGCATGTACAGTAGAGCTGCAGTCTGTAAGCATTATGGTTGGACACTGAAGCAACCAAATACCACAGCAGCAATCTCTGTCTATCAGATGAAGGGAAATCCATTATCTCTATGCATTGCCCTGAGGCTGGAGTTCAAAGCTCAAGCCAGTCTTAGAACAAAAAACGAATCAGAAATGATGCCCAAATTCCTGTCAGCCCCAGAAGTGCTCGTTAACACCCAGCCTCAAGATCAAGGGGTGATTGTGCCCCTGCAGCCCGGGGTCCCTGAGTCAGGGGCTCCTCCAAGGGCCACCAAAGCCACTAAAAAAGGCCCTGACTGATTTCATTAAGTTTTGGAACTTCTCTTAATGAAAAGCCCATCTGCTACTCAATTCCTCATCCTCTCACCTTCTCTTCTTCTACTGCCTGCCAAATAAAAATCATGTCTCTCCTGACACCAGGGAACTTTTCAGCTTATTTTTGACCTGAATTCCCATAGTGGGGTTCATTTGGGGTGGGCTCATCTGCAGGTTTCTTGCTGCACAAAGAATTCTGGACAAATGCACTCAGTTTGGTTATTTCTCCCTACAGACTAAACCTTCAGCCACAGATTTGTGACTGGGTTAATCCAACAAGCCAAGACATCCCACTTTATTTTAATGTGTGAATGATCCCTAAGGGAGTTTGAACTTTATTCCAAGTTGTCATCTGTGCATTTTACCAGTCCTAAAAGCCCCAGGAACACCAGCTGTGATGTGCTGGAGCTGCACCTCCCAGGAAGGCTGGTTCAGAGAGGGAATCAGCTGGGAATGCTGCTCTGTGGCACCAGAGGCAAAGTAGGATCCATGAAACCTGTGAGTGTGAGGGGTGCAGCACATCATTTACAGGCCAGACCCGAGCCATATGTGCATTTTTATTCAGATCCATGACTTCTCCTGGGGGTTCAGGTCTATTATTGCTCTTCCAACTCTTTTTACTGAGGTGTCTTCATTTGCAGTACGTGCAGACACTGCTGTGCCTAAGATGTCTGGACAAGTGGCCTGACCAGCAGAGCAAAGCTCCCAGCTCCTCAGCCCTGGAAAATGTGGGAATGACATCTGTTCATCCAAACAGCTGCCCTGGTGCTGCACCAGCTCCATCAGGCTGCTTTAGAACTGCAAAGAAAGAAGGAGCAGGAGCACAGATCTCTGCTGCCTGCTCACCTCCTAAAGCACACTGACATTTGGGCCATCTTTTAGCACCACTACAAGATTTTGTCTGAATTCTTGGCTGGATTTGAGAACTCTGTGAGTGAGAAACGCAGTTGCTCTGTTCAATTTTATATGGGCAAGTAAGTGCATGCATGTACTCACACAAAATTCAGATACTTAACCTCTGAATGAGGAGAAGAAAAGCAGTAGAGTCCTTGT
Source organism: Parus major (assembly GCF_001522545.3). Taxonomy (NCBI): domain Eukaryota; kingdom Metazoa; phylum Chordata; class Aves; order Passeriformes; family Paridae; genus Parus; species Parus major. The sequence goes on from NC_031785.1 coordinate 7,221,581, forward strand.
GAGACACTCCTGACTATACAGCAGCACGACTTGAGTGGTTCCTGAAATAACGATTTGGTTTTGAGGTTTGTATACAAACAAAAGGAATCTGTGCTTGGAATAAATTATTTCCTTTCATGGGTTAAGTCACACATTCTGGAAGCAAAGAGTTGTCAGCTGCAGGAACTGGCAAATAGATCTGAATAACATATGAAATTTGGAGAACTTTGTGATCTCTTCAGACAATATGTGGATATGCATCAGTATGCCATGTTCTTTGAATAAATTATTCCTTTTAAATTATTCACTCAGTTCTAGTGATTGTTAAGATGAGGGGATTTTGACATAAAATGCTAACAAGTGAGATTAAAAAAAAAAGCTGTATACTTTTTTTTTTTTAATCTTTCTAGCATTTTCTACCTGCATTAACATCACTTTTTCCTTTTCAGATATTTTTTTTTCTTCAGACTTGCCTCTCTTTCTCTTCTCTCCGTCCACCCCTTTCTTCCTCCTTCCTGGCAGCAGTGCCTGAAGAAAAAACAATTTCTCTGAAGGAGATCCTTTTAGGCTATGAGGGGATTAGGCCTTGGAGCGGAGATCTTGTTTGGATCAGCTGTGGAACTCACAGGAGTCCTGTTAAAGGCCTATTAAAATTCCATGTAATACCTCAGTAAGTAACATGTGAATCCCCAGCTCATCTTTGGGAATTAGAGTGTGCAGAGCTTCCCTGGCTGCTGGCAGGAGGGTTAGGCGGACACAGGACTCATTTGTTTGAGGAACAGGACATCACCTGACTGTTTCCTACACCTCCAGAAAACACCTTGGGGAGAAATATTGCAGAGGGAAATTGTTCTTGAGCTGAGGGACCTGACTGATGGTCATCCAAGGCTGGCAAGTGACCACTGACCACTGACCACTGCCATTCCAGGGGTGGCACGCAGGTACAGGAGACATGGGCATCTCAAAGGAGGGTTTGGGAGATGAGGTTTAATTCAGATAGCTTCAATCAGAAGCTCTCTGTAGTATAAATTCAGCAGAGCATCTCAGAATGAGCTGAAATTGCTCTCAGCAGGTTGGTATCTGCCTTGAGATCTCCTAATTCTGCTCAGACAAGAGACATGATAAGAATAGACTTTGCTCTGCTCTGCAGATGCTTTTTTCTGCTTGGATTTGAGCTCTGAGAGTCTTTCCTTTTCTTCAGATTCTTGTTATTTTCAAAGTTAAAAAATTAGGGATAGCTCTCAAAATGTGCCTGGGTAAACACAGTATTTATATATCCTTATAACATTATATTCTGGTGATCACCCAGCACTGCATCAAGCTTTGGGGGTACTCTGATCTGCCAAAGAAATAATTCACTCGACTCTACAGCAAACTGCCAGAGCCTGAGGGGAAAAGGAAAGGTGGGGTGAAATGTGAATTTGGAAAGAAATTGTGTTTGGTGTCTCAGAAATTAAAAGCAGCTGAATCAAACCCTGTCAAAAGTAGAAGCCCATGCTCGGTGCAAGGCTGGCACTTCCAGCTTGGCATCCACTTCCAACTGAGCCCTCTGGAACTCAAAATTTGTCTCTTTTCCTATGGCCAAGGCTGCCTTTCCCTGATGTGCTTCAGCACCCAGCCCTGCCAGCACTGACCTGTCAATTGTCCCTCCTCCCACTCACTCATTACTCTTGGCTTATGCTGAAACCTTTTGTGGACATTTCCTTTTTTAAGAGGATCTCAGAGCTTTTTACAAATCTTCATTGATTAAGCATCAAAACCTTCATCTGATGTAGATAAGTTTAATGCTATTATCCAGATTTTACGAGGCAGATTTTATTGAAGACAAGAAGGCGACAAACTTGGTCAAGGTCAGACATCAACGTGTGGTAGGACAGGAAACAGAGCTGGGCTGAGGTGGAGACACTCCGAGCTCTTCACTCGTTTTATTTCTAATTATTTTGCTTTTGGATCATTTCAGGCAGTAACATTATTTCAGGCATAACAGCGGTGGTGTGTCAGCCATGGCTGCCATGGACCTGGGCTCCTCCACTCCCTCCAAGGTGTGTTCTCAGCTGGGGTGAGGAACGGTGAAAGAGATGCTGGAAGAAAACACAACACGCTCTCAAGCTCCCCGCAGAGCTAGCAGAGGGCTGGGCTACGATGCTGCCTAAATTTTATGGATACGGGCATCCATAAAAAGACCCCTGTGGCCTTTTCCCCCCCGGTAAAGCCTTGCCCGGAGGCTGAAGCCCCTTTGCGGTGCCGGCAGGAGCGAGCGGAGCAGCGGAGCCCATCAGCGGAGCCTCAGCCGCGGATCGCACCTGCCCCCGTGAGCCCAGGGACGGCATCGCTCGGCCTCCCTCCAGCCCTCTGCGCTCTGAAAAAGGGCCCTTTGTGGCCGAGCTTGAAAGGATTCTCCTTTTCTTTCCCCCCTCGCTGTTTTTGGCTGCTGCCCTGTTAGGCAGAGGGGAAGAAGGCTCGGTGTTTTCCATCTCCTCTGCCTCCTGCATCCCTGCCCTGCTGTGGTGTCCTCACCAGGCCATGCAGAGATAATGATTTTCCATTTTATGATTCTTTCTGCTTTGCTCTTGGCTGAGCAATGCCAAGCACACTATTTTTGATTGTTTAAATTAGGCTTGTGTTCGGAAAATGTTTTGAGGTCCCTTCTGATAGTTATGGGATAAAAGGAGTGATTATTTAGGCAGAGTCTGTAAGAAACTGTGTGGCCCCTGAATGAGCTCCTGTCACCTAATCCTCATTTTGATCACAGAATCATTGAATAATTTGGATTGGGAAGGATGATTAAAGCTCATCTCATTCCACCCCCTGCCATGGGCAGGGACATCTCCCACTGTCCCAGGCTGCTCCAAGTTCCATCCAGCCCAGCCTTGGACACTGCCAGGGGCAGCCCCAGCTGCTCTGGGCACCTGTGCCAGGGCCTGCCCACCCTGCCAGGGAAGAATTTCTTCCCAATATTTTATCTAAATCTACCTTTCTTCAGATGAAAGCCATTCCCCTTGTCCTTGTCCTGTCCCTCCATGCCACTATAAAAAGTCCCTCTCCAGCCCCCTAGACACTGGAAGGTGTCCACCTTGTTCTCCTCTGGTTTTTCCCATTTCTGTGGAAGCCTGGCCATGTGTCATCCCTGACTCACTTCTTTTTTTTTTTTTTCATGAGTTTATTCTCCCTCCACTAACTTCCAAGGAAACTTCTGAGCTACTTCTTCCCCTATCCTCAACTAGTCTGAATAGTTAATTTGCTAATAGCTGGACATCAGGGAGAGATCCCAGTGTGTGTCAGCTCCCAGGAACTCAGCAGTTAAAGCTTTAGAGGGCTTGCATCCCTCAGGAACCAGCCATTGTGCCTGACACCTCACTGCTGCCTGGATTACTGCACTCCACGTTGTACATTTTGATGAAGCAAATGATGCAGCATTCTGCCCTGGCAGATCATCTGATCCAGGGAAAAAACTGAATGGGTATGATAAAACCAGTGATTTAATAGGATGTCTGCCCTGCTGTTCTCCAGTTTGGGGGATTCATGTAAGTGAGGAGCAGATGGGATCTCCAGGGGGAAATTCTAGTCTTGCATTACTGAAACCAATGTAAATTTAGCACTGTATTTCTAAAGTGTTGTTGGAAAGCATCCAGGAGTCTGAAATCTATCCAAGGTTTTCACCTCTCTGATTCCGATATATATATTTTTTTTTAATATATATAACTATATATAAAGTAAGTTATATATACACACACTTATTTATTCATATGTTGTTCATGGGTGGGAATATGAGGTCTCATTTTCATGTGTTTGTGGTTCATCTTGCTTTAAATGACGCCTGACTTTCCATTTTACCCTTTTTGAAATTAGAGAGAACATCAAAGTCTTGACCAACTGCAACTACCAAAGAAATGCTTCCACTGCTCCCGAGAACAGGCTCTAGCAATGCTGTTGTAGCAGCCAAATTTTAATTTGTACCAGCCAAGTTTTAACCTTCCAAGTCCCCAAATCCCTCACGTAATCAAAATGGATAGTGACATTTGTCACTCTTTTGTGCCCAGCTGCCCAACAAAGTGTTGCTCCCAGCTACTGGATCATCATCCCTCTTCTGCCCCTTGAAGATTTCTCATAAAGAAACCCTTTTCTGCTTCCTTGTCCATATTTTACATTTTATCCAGCTCCTGAAGGAAGGGAGGAATTCTGTACACAGAGAATCATCTCTAGAGCTTGTTAGGGCTGCCCCCAGCCTGTGGGGCAGTGCAGATCTTCATTAAAACCCTCTCAGGCCATCCTACAGGTAGCAGCTTTCCTCTGGCACACTTAGCATCCCATCCCTCATGCTCCCTCCCCAGCAGTGCAGTGAATGATGTGAAAGTACCAGAGCCAAGAGAAATCTTGGCCCCATCCTATCTAATCTGATCAACAGAGGAAGAGTGATAGAAATCCACAAACCCTGCCAGGAAAAAGGTTTTCTTTGGCTGGGGCTGACGTTTGGCATGATATGTATCTGTGATTAAAAAAATAATCAACAGGAACATCCCTTGAAAATCAAAGCAAAGATTGGATGATATAAAAACAGGTGCTGACACGAAACAGTCTTCTTTAGCAAGGAGTGTCAGGTTGGCTGACACTCCATATCGATTTTGGGAAAAACCTGAGGATGGAAAGACTTTGTGTCACTTCATGCCACCCCTATTCTTGTTGTAAGGAACCTGCACAGCACCAGCACCCTCAAAGGAACAGGGGCCTTTCAACCAGCCCTGGCAATCAGGATTTTGAACACTTGTAGTGCTCTTTTGTTGTTTTTTTCCCCACAGGTAAGAATCACAGGATGGTTTGGGTTGGAAGGGATCAGAGTGGGTCATCTGGTGCCACCTCCCTGCTCCTGAAGAGTCAGCCTAGAGCACACAGCACAGGAGTGTGTCCAGAGGGTTCTGGAATATCCCCAGTGAAGGAAACTCCACACTTTATCTGGACAATCTGTCCCAAGGCTCGGGCACTGCACAGGGAAGAACTTCTTCCTCATGTTCAGGTGGAACTTCCTGGGCAGTTCTTGCCTGTTCCTCTTGTACCAAGGTTGGGCCCTGCACAGCAGAGCCTCAGCCATGCTCTTGGCACCCCCTCTAAGTATTTACACACATTAATGAGGTCCTCTCTCAGTTGTTTCTTCTCAAGGCTGAACATCCTCATGAGAGATGTTCCAGTCCCTCCATCATCTTCCTAGCCCTCCATAAGATGAAGCCTCCTATGTGTTTTCAGCTGAAGTTACTAGAGAGGTGTTAAATGTGATGTGATCACAAATTTGACAATGTACAAGTGAGATGCAGTGATCTGGATTGGGAAATGAAAAATCAGCATTTTTCCAACCCCTTTTAAAACCCTTGTTAAATGTTACTCTTCAGGCTCTCCTTAAATGACACTAAGGAGTTAAATTTGGCTTCTTGGTTTGTCCCACCTTGCATCTTGTAACTTTTAATGAAAGTCCTCAAAATTTTTTAAGAAATCAATGTATCCCTATTAAACATCTTGGTTTCAATAAATCAGCATTTTCCAATAGAGAATCTGTCTGCTTATTCTTGTTTTATTTTTGATCAGTGTTATATTTCAGAGAAAAGTCTCTGAAACAGGTGAATTACTGTGCTGGCTCAGATCCATAGTTCGATTAGATTCATATTTTGCATCTGACAGTGCAGCAGAGAGGTCATTTCTGAATCCATCACCAGAAGCACAGGATGGAGTTTCCTTCCATGGGTGAATTTCCTTCCCAGCCTGTTCCTCACAGCCGTGGTGCAGCTGAAGCTTCATCAGCAGTCTCGTGGTCTCCATGATCCTGCTCTGAGTGATTTCCCACATTTGCTTCCTTTGGAGAGCCATTCACATTCCTTAACTTCTCTGTTTAATTCTCCCAACAACTTCTGAGATGACACCGATTTACCCCCACGTGTGCTGAGTGCCGTGTGTGGATGTACCGGGCTCCCCACCAATGACCCCTGGCTGCCCAGGGACCCTGACTCCACGGATAAACTTCCCTTCCCTGCTTCCCTGCGACTGCCATGACCTTTCCTTTCCTACAGGGAGGAGACAAAAAGGCAGCCGCCTCCCCTTGGATGGAGCTGCTGGCTCGTTCAGCAGATGTCTGGTTGTGTGCCACTGAGAAAATGTCACTGCCTGCCGCCAGCTCAGAGCAGGTGATTAATGCCAGATTGAGGATTTTTCTCAGCTACATTTGGGTCCTTCTGTTCGCTGCTGCTCGGTGAAATGACAAGCCAGCCCTCGTGCCACTGAAGACAAGAGGAAAGCCTGGCACACGATGGAAGCTGGGACCTCCCAGGTCCCACATGGACAGGGTGAAGGTCTTAGCAGAGCCTGGTGAGTTGGAGATGGATGGATGGTTCATCTGGGGCAGTTCCTGCAGCCACAGCTCCAGTGAGGGCTTGTGGACACCACCCTGACTCTGTTTGCTTTGCCTCATCAGCTACAAATTTGTCATTAGAAAAAAGGTGCTAATTATGTGTCCTCGTCCCCCAGAGCAGGTGTTTGAGCAGGTGCTAGAGAGTTCCCAAAGCATTTAGGATGGAGATGTTGCAGGATGCAAGTGGTGGCTGGACCATCAAGGGGGGTACCAGAAAGCCTTTGAGGGGTGGGGAAAAAAGTGCTCTTTGAGAGGTTTGATTTTTATCCCATCAGAAGAGAGAAATGGAGAGGGAAAGGTGAGAGATGAGGGAGGAGTAAACATGAGAAAGTGGTGCCCTCTTGAACCAAAAGATATTGCAGGAAGCCTTTGTGGGATCCTAGGGAAGTGTTAGGCTTGTGCAGACCCCCACAATAGGGTGATTGCCCAGACTCAAATACGGATTTGTCCCTTCAGGGAGTTTCTTTTCAGCCTAAAAGGGTCAAACACGATAGTGTGATGTCTTCTGATAGGAGTAAAGAGATTCTTCCATCCCTTTAGAGGCTTTAAAAACCAATGTTTGCTCTAAAATACAGTTTTTAAGCAAGCAAACAAAAGAACTCAGTACCCTGACAATCATCCCAAGCACATTTTCAGCCTTTTTTCAAGTGTTGGGGGTGAAATAAGGAAAAAATCAGCACCTGACTTTCTCTCCTCCCTCTTCCCAGTTCCTCAATATATTTAACTTTGTTCCACATCCTCCCCATGCTCAGCCTGATTGCCTTCCCTGCCACATGCAGGGCTGTTCCTTCAATCTGGCATTTCCTTTCTGCAAACTGAAGAGTTCCGGACATGCTGGTGCTGCTGGTTTCTTTATTTTTAATTCTCGTGACTGAAACGAGAGGAAAAAGAAGATCAAGGTTTTGGCCAAGTTCCCAGCCCTGTCACTTTCTGACCTTGAGCCAATCACATGAACTTCTAATGTCAATATTCCCATCTGTTAAGCCTCACAAATGCATGGTAAAGCAAAATTAATAAATAGTATTGGGATATCTGCACTTACAGCCAGGAGCATTTCCTCCATGAGTAATCCCATCGACTTGAGTGCACTCACATTGAGCAAAGAATTACTCATCAGGAGCAAGAGGCTAAGAATCCAACCTTTAATATTTGTGAAAAGCTTGGAGATTTTTGTAGAAGAAGCTGGAGAAAGAGAAAATCTCTGTGATCCAGGTGCAGGAATCCTTCCCCCATTAGTGTCAGAAAGGCAAGAGTCCCTCTCTTGTTGTTGCTGACTCTTGCACACTGTCCTTGCTCAAAGGAGTTTTTAAGACTTTTCCCATGTCAGATTAAAACTCTGGAGGAGGAGGAAGGACAGGGAGTTGGTGGAATTGGGAAGCCCATGGAGAAGGGCTGTGCAGCACCACATCTGACATCCCATTTCTAACTCTGTTGGGCACCTGGAACACCGGGGCTCTGATGGATTTTAAAAGACCTTAAATCTCACAGCTGGTAAGTTAATTCTAAAAGTTCACATCACAAGTGCTCCTTCATGGGTACAAATCGTTCAGGACAGCATCTCCTGTTAAAGTGGTGATCTGAAGCACACAGGGGAAGCTTGGACCAGAATCAGAAGGTGGGGAAGTTATCTGGGTTATAGGATTTATATGGGTTATATGGGATTTATGGGTTATATGGGCTATAGGGCTTATATAGGCTATAGAGGTTATCTGGGTTACATGGGCTGTAGGGGTTATATGGGGCTAGAGAGGTTATAGGGGTTATATAGGGGTTGTATAGGGGTTATATGGGTTATTTGGGTTATAAGGGTTATACAGACTACAGGGGCTATGTGGGTTATTTGGGTTATTTGGGTTACATGGGTTATCCAGGTTATTTGTGTTATAAGGGTGATAGAGGCTATAAGGGTTATTTGGGTTACATGGATTATTTGGGTCTCTGCCTCCTGCAGGAACTACAGGTCAATTTTGGCTCTGTTCAGAAGAGCAGCTTAGGGTACTTCATCTCCGAATCACCTGGGCAATTTCATTCTTAATTTCCCTCCTATCCCAATTCTCCAGACCTGGATATGCCCCCTCCAAGGAAAGCATTGTCCCATTTCCATGCTGTGGGTCCAGAAGAAACGAAATGATAAGTGACTTTATGTGCCCACTGTTCTGAGGTTTCAGGATGTTATTGCTGCCTGTGCTTTCTTCTTCAGAGAAATTCAGGAAACTCTTGTTGTTCTTTGCCTCCAAGCTAACAAGCAGCTGGAAATGGCACAGGTTAGTTATGTTTAAAAAGGAAAATGGTTTTCTTTTATTTACTCTGTTTTCTTCTTAATTTGCTCAAGTGACCTTTTCTCCATTTAATGTTGAAAAGGACAAATGGAGCAGCTGATTGACCTGAATATCTTTATTCTTGAGCTGTTGAACCCAGGTGCTCACTCACTCACAGTTCAGCTGACTTCTCTGGGATTTCAGCCCATTTGCTTTCACATAAACAAAATAAAAATAACAAAAACCCAAACAAACACACAAACAACAACAACAACAAAAACCAACAAGAGTACTTTTCAGTTCTTTACCTTTTCTTTCTTTTGCACTTTTGCCATCTGGATGCCCCTGCAAGAGGGTGACACTCTGGCAGTGACATTTTCCTTATGGATGACAAAACCTCCCCCCTTATCTGCAGAAATCTTTTCTTTTAAGGAAAAATTTCTTTGGCCCTTCTCTCTTTCTACAGCACTTTCCTTACGTTGCTGCTCCCATGTGATGATGTTTCCCAGGGCAAAAGCCTGCAGCTGCTGTTAGAAGACAAGGGAGGAAATACAATATCTCTCCAAACAGCTTTACATTCCATCCAGCCCTTGGATGATCACTGTGCACTGAGCATGGATCATGTGCTGGGCTCCCCACAGCATCCAGCATCTTCCTTCGTCTCAGAGAGGAAACAATTCATCTGCATGTGAACATTCCAACTGCTCTTCCCAAAGCCTCTTGTTGTGTGTGCAGCCCTTAGCAAGAGGGTTTTTTGTCACTGTGTAACCCACTTGCATCCCTCTCTGAGGTCTCTCTTAAACTCATTTCTTGCCATCTTCCCCAGACCTCAGTGACCAAAAAAGAAGATGGGGGAGAGGGGAAATTTTATTCTTTGCCCTTTTTCTGCCATAACCTCAGGCTCTTAAAAAACCTCTTTAACAATGTTTGTCCTGGGAGCAGTCCCTGAGCATCTCCCTCTATTAACCTCTTCCCATGCTGAGAATTGGACTTTTTATTACAGCTCTTTGATTTTTATGACAGTTTGTTCTCAATCCATGAAAGAACTTTTACCTCAAGGTAGCCCACTAAGCTTTCCTTAATAGCTCCTTGTGATGGCTCATCTCAAAACATCTTTTGAATACCTAAATAATTCACCTCAGCTTGTCCAGAGATATCTATTATTTTTGCTAACATTTTGAAATGAATTAAAATTATCATTGTAATTTATTCTGGCAGCCTCCATACTGGTTTGTCCCAAGCATCTAGGGACATTGTAACTGTCTTCAATGGTTTTCCTCTTATCTTTTCTTCAATTGAAGCAAGGTTTGCCAGCTTGTAATTCCTTCAACCCCCTCCCACTTTTATTTAAGGATGGATACAACACCGGCCGCTTTTCAGCCCTCTGGCATGAGTTCTGATTTTAATGAAAAAAGTGACAGGTTTTGTGCTAATAGCTCTACTTCTCTGCTCTCTCATTCCTTCTGAAGCTGTGTCTGGTCCCAGTGACCTATAGAAAATTGATGGTCTCATCCAGGAGTCTTTACATGTGCGAGCAGGTCCATTAACTTCCTCAGCCCCCTGCAGCTTCAGAGAGCCCAGCTGCAGGAGTGAGCCTCTGATCAGGGCTGCTCCCTCCATCTGTCACACTGAGCACGAGTGTTTCTGTGCCATCTTATGCTTCATGAATTGTTGGGTGGGTTTTTTTCCAGTTTTTCTCCCTTTCCTTGCCATTATGGGCTGTTTGGCCAAAGCCTTTTTTGGCTACATTGTCTGTAGAAGAGCAGGTGAACCAGTCCTTGCATGAACTGTGGGCCTCCAGCTCACATCTTTATCCTCCATTATCTTGCAAGGAGAGCTATGAAATGGAGATTTTCATCCTTCCCTATGGAGCTATATATGTTGTTTTTTTAAAAAAATACATCTTTTCTAGTTATTCCTGTTATGTTTCCTTCTAGGCTTTGAGGATGGAGGGAATTCAGTGAAGCAGAAAGCAAACGTGATTGCATCCTCAGAGTAAAATGGGAAAGGCATAGAAATACAGGAGAGTGAACAGCTGTTTAGGTTAAACAGCATTATTAGCACAGTAGATCCTGGACATAAAATGTCACAGGTGGACCAAACACTGGGAGAAGTGTTATGAGAATGAGTGGAGTAACTCTTGGAATAAGGGAAAAGGGACAGGAATCCAGCTCTCTGTAAGCTGGTGTTCAGTGTGTTTCAGATCAGGGTTCTCTGTGTGTCTGCTAGAGAAGACAAAGAACTGGATTTGATGACACCAGATTTCTTTCACCTTTTTGTCCCAGTTTTTCTGGGAGTTCAGGAAGGATGATGCCCTCAGTGGCAGCTGATTTGGACCATGGTTAAAGAGGCACAGCTGGCAGACAGTGCCATGAACTCCTCTGATGAGAGAGTCACCTTCTGGGCTATGAAGTGTTCAGCTGGAGTCACTGATTCACCAAGGCCAATGATCCCCTCCAGCTCACATTTTAGGGTGGATGCAGACAGCCCAAAACCTTTGTGTCAAGACAAGTGCAAGGTTTGCAAGATGGTGGCAGAAAGTCCCTGGAAACAACACCAAGATAGACAGTGAGAAAAGAGAAAATGAGCAGCTGAAGGATGGCACCAGCAGAGAAGAATAAAAAGCATTTCCCCTCTTGCTGATCTTCCTTTTGTCTTGACAGACTGTCAGGAACTGCTTTGCTCTCCTCTCCACTTTCTCACGTGACACCTCCACAGTCAGCCCTTGACAAAGACTTTTTGCTGGCCATTTATTAATTTTGCTGTGGCCTTTAGTAATGTCATCTTGGCTCCAAAGCTTTCTTGAAATACAGTGCTGCAGATTTCCCCAAATATCCCTGGCATGTTATATGGCACCGGGGTAATGCGAACTCTCTTAAAACAGAGGCGAAACAAACAGTGCTAATTTATGTCTTGATTTTTATTCCCAACATAATTTTGATTTTAATGTCCCCATCTTCACCACATCAATATCTTTTCACTACTGGCATGTGGAAACAAAAAAGTAAATATTTCATTTTCCTTCCTTTGGCTGAGATGCTCACCCAGAGCTTCTGGGAGTATGCAGATGAGATGTGACTGAGGGATGCTGCTTGGGTGCTTTATGGGACATCAGGGCATGAGGATATTGCCCACGAGCATCAGTGTGAATGGAAAATTAGCTGCACTGGGAAGTGATGTATGATTTAATATAGCAAAGGATATTTACAGTAAAACAACAGCTCACATTGCAGAATTGCAGGCTCTGCCTGAAGGATCAGAAAGGTTTATTTATTTAAGGTATAAAAATCAAGCTACCCTTCTGCTTTGTCCTGCTGGGTATTCCGAGCAGGGCAGTGGCCTGTTGCTTTAACTATGAGATATTCCCTCTGCCACAAAACCCCTGCACACTTCTATCAAAACTCAGGATTTCTCATCATTCCGCTGTGGGAAGCATCCACAAATCCCTCACAAGAGGCCACTGAACATGAGCAGGGCACATTGCCTGGGAGGGACATTGAATCTGTCCTGCCTGCAGCTGCACAGCTCCTGTGTGCACCAATTTCCTCATCATCCTTTTGACAGGATACAGATCTGACCTAGTCCCAAGAACTGTGACCGAATGTGTGGGGATTCTGAGACCCAGTCGAGATTTTTTCATTATGCTCTGCCTGTAAGGAGTCTCAAAGCAAAGCTTAGAAGCAGACCCAGGACTGGGCTTAGTCACCTGGAAATGACTTCTTGAAAAAACTCGCATCTGTCAGCCAAGATTATTTAAGCCAAAAAGAAAACCCCACTTTAGCTGAAACCTTGTGCCCGAGGGAATCTGCAATGCTCACACTCCAGTGGGACAAGGGCTTATGAAGAAGCTCTGGAGACTGTCTCTGAGGCTCAGCTCTCCTCCCAAGGGGATGGGTTTGGCTTTACTTCGGGGAATCAGTTCTTTTATTTTTCACCTATTTATTATCTTAGTATTTGGAAAAATGGGTCTGGGTCCAGGCTGCAGGTAGTGCTGCTGATGGTTTCACACCCAACCAAACTCTTCCTGCTGTCACACAACTTGCAGAATGAGGCTGCTAAACAAATATAACCTTGAGATTTGTATTTTTGAGAAAGAACTTTAAACAGTGGGATCTTTTCTGTCCCATCCCCATGAATGCAGTGGCTTGGGTGTGTAGTCACCAGCCTGGGTGCTGGAGAGACTTGGGGGGAGGCAGGATTGGGGCTGGTGGAGGAGCTCATGGGAACTGGGACCAAGCCCCCTCCCACTCCATCAACTTTCCCATCAAGGCCTTGCTTTCCCCTCCCTTCATGCTTTATTCCAGCTTTCAACGCTCCCCAGTGACATGTGGAGTGAAATAAAGCCTGGAAGAGCTCAGTCCTTGTCACAGGCTGTTTGTGGGGATCCAGCACTCCATTTGTCTCTGTAGTTCCTGTGTATGGTGGGTAATTTAGTAGCAGCACTCAGATGCTGGGCTGATAGATGCCTTGCAAATACAGCAGCTAGATTAAGTTATTAGTGTAATGCTGAAAAACCTTCACAGATGGGGAAGGCACTGAAGCTTTACCCCGGTGGAGGATGTCAGTGAGTGCTCAGCAACCCCTTAAAACCAATGTCCAGGCTTATAGCCAGGTCCAAAAAGCCTTTGCACCAACTGTACAACATAAGGGAAGGAAGGGAGCCCACATTTTCCTAACTTTCACCACTCCTGGGCTGCCTGTGTCTTATCCCATCTGATGTAATAGCATCCCATCCCCAGAGCTGCCACCACCCCCAGCAGCTCCCACAGAGGAACAGGGACAGCAAAAAAAGAGGAATCTGGAGGGATCTCAGTGTCCCCATGTCTCAGAGGGAGAGCAGTGAGAAAAATCTCTCTGCTCAAGCAACCAGAGTCTTGGGAGTGAAGGAGAAGGAGAGGTAAAATAAAGCAGGCCATGTTTTGAAGCTGTGGGGAGGAACTGCCTCCACGCAGCAGCTCTGCCGAGGAGTGAAGTGTGCAGTGCTGGGCTCCCTGTGGTGCTTTTCAGCTCTGTCTGTGCAGCACCAGTGAGACTGAGCACGGGGAGGATGCTGAACCTGCCCTCAAAGGGGTGGTTTTCCATCATCCCACCCAGGGAAAAAAGAAAGACGCCAGGGGCTGCCAAAAAAGAAATCTGAGTTTTCTGTCAGAGCATCCATCCACTCTGGAGCTCGCACAGTGGGGTTTGTGCTGGGGTGAGCCCCCAGTTCAAGCTCTTGGGGCTGAGGAGGAAGAGGCAGGTGAAGCATGGAGCAGAGGAGAGCCCTGCCTGTGTCACAGCATTGCAGTGTCCCCTCTCTGGACCCCACAGCAGCAGCTTCCCCTCCAGGGAAGGAGCTCAGCAGCAGGAGAAGGGCTGCAAACCCTCAGCGGTGATTCTGGAATGAGGCACCACAGGGGAGGGAGGCTCCCAGCTCCCTCATAGTGAGGAACTGCTTTGTGTCCTTGACTGAATCTCTTTGAACATTGTGGGGAGGGCTGGCTGCTGAAGAGCTTCTTTTCTCACAAATTTCTATTTCTTATCTGAATCTTACTCACATCTTTAGCACTCAGTTCCATGTGCTTTTGTATAAGTGCAAACCATAAAAAGTTTTAAATTTGCCTCTTTTCTGTTTCATTGATGATACTCTCCTGTTCACTACTAATTCGGAGGCACTTCTGATTGGAGTTGAAGCGTAGGAAAACTTTGATTCCCTTGAAAAGTAATAAATATTTGCAGGATGTGTTTATATTGGCCTTTTCATTGCACAAAAGAAAGGAGGAGGCTGCAGAGATGTCAGACAATAATCTCTCTTCAGCATGAAGGCTGAATGGGAAGCTACTTTTCTTGTTTGCATACAATATATGCTGCTCTTTCATGCAGCTCCTTTAATCAGGTTTTGTGATCAGATTCTGGCCTGTTTTGTGTAATTCACAGGGCTGGTTTTACACATGCTTTGCAAAGAGAAAATGTCAAATGCTTGTAGTTGCAAAGCAGCTGCTGGGGATGTGCTGGCTGTGAGCAGGGCAGGGCTGAGGGCAGAGGCATCTCGGAGTGACCCCAACACCAACACGAGGATGAGAAAAGGGGAGATACTGAGTGGAGCAAGAGGAGCTAAAAGTCACCTTCAAAGCTGCCTGTGGGAGAAACTTGAACTCAGCAGCAGCATCTTGTGGAGCTTCCCGGCAGCTCCTGGCTGCTCCTTTCCACCGGTGGGATGGCTCCAGCCGGCTCTGAGCTGAGCCGAGTCAGAGCTGGGTGTCTGACAAGAAAAGCATCTGCCCCGATGTCTTCACACCTCTGCCGTGTAGGGACTGTGCTGAATGTGAGCGGACACAACAAATAAACCAGCCGGGGCGGGGCTGAGAGCTGTGGGTTATCGGGTGTGAGGTTACGGCGAGGCCGGAGGATGAACTTGAGCAGGGGACAGAACGCGATGTGCACAAACACGGCTTCATTTGGTATCAACTCGGGGCTCCAAAATTTGGGGGAGCATCAGCACGACCGAAATCACATCCTGGCAGTGTGATGCCTTTGTCATGGTTCTAAAATTAAGAGCCAGGTTAAGGGATAAAGGGTTTTTAACTCGGTATTTAACGAGGATCTTTATGATGCAAAAAGGTCAAGGAGGACCACACCACAATGCACACACACGATAGATGGTGTACACAATTTTATAGACCTTGCAAATTAACATACCTAACAAAGAGAGGCTTGATGAATAGTGTGACATCCCCCTATCCAAAGTATTCCCCCTGGATGGGTTTACTCTTAATTTACAGGATGTGTTTAGGAGGGGGCCTCAGTTTCTCAAGTGCTTTCTGCCTTCCAGCTCCAAGGTCTTTGAGATGTCTGATCTTTGGCTTAACAGATTGCCAGGACTATGTCATCAGAATTAAGGAATTATAAGTGTGCATCCTACGGGAACTGAGAATACATGAGAGATATAAAAAAGGCAAAAAATCATCCTAGCATCAAGTGCCTGACATGGTGGGGAGCTTCTGGCAGAGAGTGCAAAGCACTCCGTGACCCTACATCAGCCCTTTGCAAGGCTGAGCTTCCCAGGCTCTGACAGAGCCTGCCCAGGCAATTTGTTTTGTAGAAACAAATAAAGAAGGCTAAAATTTGCCAGAAACTGATGAGGAAAAACACAGGTACTCTATAAAATGACCTTGAGAGCTTTCCAGACAAATTCTTGTAGGTGAACAAAGACTCCTTGGAACAAAATAAAGGTGAGTCTTTAGGGCATGGCTGTGCATGGCAGGAATTATGAGGAATGTATATCTATGCATTCCTCATATTATTCATATTAAAAGTAAGTGCTTGCACCAGTAATGAGCAAGAAGAGGAGAAAAAAAGGGGGGAAAAGAGGAAAGGAGGACTCAGTTGTGCAGAGGAGTGAAGGAGAAATGTATCAGGCTTAGATCTTCACAAAATATGAAGACAGCTTTTACCATCCCAGGCATCCTGGTCCTGATTCTGATCATTTGTGTATCACTTATACCTGGGTATCCAACTGGAAGCTGAAACAAGCTGAAATCACAGTTAGAGCAATGGATAGGGGGAAACAAAATCCTATGGTCTGCCAAAATCGCCAACATTCCCATGAGGGAATTTCTTTATTTCTCATAGGAAGGCTGGAATTTCTCTGAGAGGCTGGAATGAGCTGTCTGGGGTGGAGTACGGGATGTGCCTTGTGGGACAACTGAGAGTGGTTTTGTCAAACATCAGAAGAGACACAATAGTGACTTGTCCCAGAGGAAAGGGACAGAGCAAACTCCAACAGCCTCTTCCTACCCTGTGACACTGGGACTGTAGAAGAAATGGATTTGGTTGGGTTTTGGAGTTGTTTACTTGACCCATAATTTCCTGACATTAACTCAAAGTAAAACACCAATAATCCCTCTACAGCAGTAGAAATTTACCAAACTGAGGAATTTCCCTTCAGAAAACATCCTAAAGTAGGACACTCATTGTAGTTTATGGGGATAAGAAAAGCCATCCAGGGAGCCAGTACAGGAAAGCTGTTCCTGTGGCTGATGCCAGCTGGGCTGGGAGACTGCTGGATTTTATTTGTATTGTTCTGCCATACGTGTCTTATTTGCTTGTTCAAAGAACAAGCCTGCTTGCACTATGAGTAAAATGTAAGCAGCCATTACTTTCTGGTTTGGATATAATGCCTAAAACCTCTCTGAAGACTGCCAGAGACTCACATGCTATAAAATGAAGGTTCATATAAAGAGAAAGATAGAGAAATTCAGATATAAGACTCTGTAAGCATTTTTACATGGAGAAAACCTATTCCTAGCCTGATTGTCTGCCTTCAAACAGATGCTAAGTAAAATGGTTTATTTAGGATGATTGATTATAGGAACCTCACTCATACATCCCAAACATATTCTACAATCACATCTTCTTTTCATTTGCAAGGGCTGAAAAGAATTTTCATATCTCTTCTCCCCCTTGTGATTTATCATTTCTGAGGCTAAGCCTGTTATCAACATGGGTTCAGTGCAGAGCTCCCAGAAGCCACACACATTAGCATGTCTTATTAAACCCGGGCTCTGGTTGGAGCTGCAGGAATAGCAACGCTCTTTCTAAAGAAAAAGAAATAATAAGAGATCGAATTCTGCATTTATTAGTTCTTCTCCTGTCAAAGATCTCTTGGATGTCAACGGGGCTTTCTGCTGCGCTGTCAAGGGCCACATGGAACAATTTAGGTGGTATTGATCTCATCAGATTTAATCCCTAGAAAAGTTAGAGACTTATTCTGAGACAGTTCCACTCTGTGTGTAGCAAGTGGAGAGGGCTGTGTTTCATCCCACTCGATGGCAGTGTTTAAGATGGATCAGAAGGATTGTCCCAGACGTGCCTATCCTTGCAGCTGCTCTTACAGAGTCCAGCTGCTCAGCCTGGCTTTGAGCTGACCAGGTTTTAGACAGCTAATGTCAAATATGATTAAATTCATCCTTAGAGCTTGACTCAGAGCCCACTGGAATAAACAGGAAATATTCTGTTGACCCAAGTGAGCCCTGGACCAGGTTTAGATGCCATGAAAATAGATAAATCCAGAACCTTTTCTCCCTCCAGATCAGGGTATCAAGATGTTTTTCTTCTCTTGTACCTGTTTGTCCATTGCCTTTGGAATGATGACAGAAAGATACAATAAACTGAATGAGAGACTTCTCTGAGGAAAAGCATTAGGACAGAGACCAAAGTGCCCCATTTCTAAATTAATACAAGGTTAAATGACAACTTGCTCTGAACCCCATCAAAAGCAACAGAAAGATTCCCAATGGGAGTTAGCTCAGATTTTCTGTTAGACAGCAGAGGTGTTCATTTTACCTTTGCAGATGAATCATGGCTCCCGGGGGTTTGATTTTACGAACTTCCTACAGAGATCAAAACCAATGTGTGTGAAATGTGTCCTCTGCATGACACCATGTCACTGTGCCCCCGTGGAGTGCAGCTTCCTGTTCATTACAGGGGTCCTCCTTCCAATCCATCCCTAAAAAGAGCTCCACATGATTAGAGGTGGCCCTGCTGTCACTTGTACTGTCAGAATTGAGTGCCAGTTCCAATTCCCTTGGTGCCATGGGAGTGGGAAGGCTCCAAAGTCCTCTGGGAGGTGACACAAACTTACAGGAGCATTGACACCATTGGTCCCTCTTGGATTTTATTTTCATTTTTCTTCCCCAGACAGACAAATTACAAGTTAGCATGGTCTCCTAGCTGCAGGTCCAGGGAAGGAATTGGCAGCAGGAGATGCTAAATGTCTGACCATTTGTGGTGACTCCATTTGAACAGCAGTCAGGGGTGCTCTACTGGCCAAGAGCACCCAGTTGTCCCTTGGGATCAGGGTGTGTTTGCTGCCTGGAAGTCCGGGAACCCCTTCTAGGAAAGACCAAGGATTTCTAGACAGTGGAAAAGAAAGCAGGCAGATGTCTCAGAATCAACCTGATCTGGTAAGTCTGACTTCACCCCAAGCAGAAGTCTGTGGTCTCCAAAGTGACCTGTCCCTTGCCAATATTGAGTATCCAGAGGAGGGACTGTGGCAGGAAATCAAAGGTGGGAGGGATGTGCCTCAGCTGACACCACTGTGAGGGGAGGGAAGGAGAAAATGGTGGTGAAAGGAGAAGAAAGGAGAAAATGGAACAAAAAACTGGCTTCCCATGCAGGGAGACACCATTCTCCATCACTTTTGAAGCTTAGGATGGCTGATGCAGGAAATATTTATCACTGTAATGACAAGGAGAGATCCCAGCTTGTTCACCTGCCCTTTACCAGAACAGAAAATCCCTTCAGATGAAGGAGCCAGGTGTGACAGGTGTAAATAGAACCTGGTCACTCCCTGGGCTCACACAGCTCACTCACACTGGGTCTCCTGGTGCTTTGCTGAAGTCAGAGCTCTGCCTGTACAGGGGTGGTGGCTTCTATTCCAGAGTGACACAGCGATGGGGATGTCAGGACACTGCTGTCTTCCAGGTGAGTGAACTCCAGACTCAGCACAGGCACTCCAGATGCTTCAATTCCCTGATTGCTCAAATCCCTGCAGAGCAGAGCAGGCTCTGAACAATCCTCCAGCTTCCTGCTCAGCCAGGGAACACAGGGAATGCAAAAACTGAACCAGGTAGGGCACATCCCAAGGTGAACGAGCCTGGCTGTCACTGGTTTCTAACTCTTGCACTGGCCAAGGGCAGTAAGAGGAGCATTTTTGTACAGCAGCTCCTTCCCCCTGTGTAAATGGGAGTGCTCACAGCTGCCAAAGATCCTACAGCTGATCAGAGCTTGGGAGCTGCTGACGCACTTTGTTATTGTAATTTCTTGTTCATTGTTTCCCGTGGAGCACAACCACGCTGCCCAATCGCCTGTGGCAGCGAGCAGGTGAAATGAGGCATCAAGGTGAGAGAGAACAGAACATCTACAAAAAATAAAAAGAAAAGAAAAATAAAAAAAATCCCACCAGCTGAAAACACATTAGTGCTTCTATTTTCCCTCCTTTCCCATCCTCTCTATTCATTCCCATCTTCCCCCTACTGCTGTCTGGGCCTTCTGCAAATGTGATGTGAATAGCAAAGAGCCCCACAGGCAGCTCTGCTGTTTTGGATGTGACTTGTAAGAGGCCCCAGAATATCCACCACAACCAAGAGAAACCACTTCCATGTCAGAAATTCAGGTCCTGTGCTAGAAACCAGGAAACTCTTGGCAACTGAATAATAAAAGTCTGGTCTTCCTATGGACTTGCATCTTAGGTATGACAGCCTGTGGAGTCTCTGATGCCTGCCAAGAGCAGTAATTACTCCTCTCCCCCAGCAATCACATCTTTTCCTATCCTTCCTCTATCCAGCTGCTGCTTTGTCACACAACAGCTGGGAATATATGTTTGCTTAATCTACCCTTCCATCCAAATGGGTGGAATTTGGTGCTGAAACACCAAGAAACAGGCACGTGGGAAGATCAGGACATAGATGATTAATCTTACATTTCAAGGAATGCACCTCAGCCCTGCATCTGCTTCTGTGCCACAGCACTGGGATAGGGCAAGACAGGAATGAAAAGTGGTTCTGATAATATCCAGTCTGCACCTGGGAATGTCTGGAGAAACATCAAGGGGACACTTCAGCCTTGCCCATGTGTCAGGGGAAGGCTAAGCTTTCTTTTGACCCTTCAATCCTCTCCTGTGCCAAGGTGAAATTGCAGGTCTGGGCTGTTTCGGGAGGACTGGGGGTAGTGCTGCCCTCCTGCTGGGAGTGAAGGTCACCCAAGAACTCCTGACAACAAACCTGCTCCAAGGGAAGTCCTTGAGGGATGAAATTGCCTCTGAATTCCCTGTCTTCCTGCCTCACAACCATTGCCTGAGATACTGGGAGAGGAGGAGGAGGGTGAGGGAGAAGAAGCAGGCACATCAAAAGTTTAATCTTCCACAAAAAGTTCAAATGCAAAATCTAAAGGTGTATCACAAACAAAATAAATCTCCCTGAAGCATTTGTTTAATGTTTATCCAGCTCTGAATCCTTTCCTTGGCAAACAGTCTGGCTTCCCTGTGAAGTGAAAGGGCTGGGACTGCCTGCCAAGTGTTTGAAGGCTTCAGAACAGCACATGGGAGATTGTATCACCAGGATGGATGTGAGGCAGGAGCCCATTCCCTGCACCCCGAGTCGCAGGTGAGGAATGTTCATGTTCAACTAAAGCACAGCGATGGTATCAGGGAACACTTTCATGTGGGTGCATCTTGCATCTGTTCCTTTCTTGAAAGAAAAACAACCTGGCAACTGTCTGGAGCATCCCTGCTGCTTGCCCCCTGCCATCTGTCAT
>NC_031785.1:7242582-7251627 GCF_001522545.3 Parus major
TATTACTATTACTATTTCTTCTGTGCAAGGTTGCCATTAAAGTCTGGTTCTAAGATTTAAGCCCTTGTTTTTTGTATGACAAAGTCTTCATGGATCTGAGCCAAGAGCTGGTGACTGACATTTATCTAATGGATGAAGTTCTTTTGCACTTTCCTAAGCAACAAAGGGACATTGAGTATTTGGATTTGAGGATATAAATAGGTTAAAAATAAATCATGTGCACACCTACATTCTATAGACATATGCACCACTTTAAAATATATATGAAGGGCTGATCTTATGGGTTTCTATATGAATGTAGAGAATGCTCTCCTTTCTTTTTTTATTAAGAGAATAAACTTTTAAAAGGGAGGAGAAAGCAAATAAAGGAAAACAGCCCTCTCATTCTACTGATGGCTGGTTTAGGAGCAGTTATTAGTGACAACATCTTAGGTCAGGATCCTTTGCACTTTGATGTCTGAAGGAAATTTAATTTCTGCAAGAAAATACACCACAAGAAGGGAACAGAGGAGAAAGGAGACAGATAGGCCAAACCATGAGGGTAAACTGGGGCTGACTGCTTTTATCTTTGTCCCCCAGAACAAGCAATATCTCTGGGATCACTGTTCCCCTTTTCAGCCTCATGTCTCTTATTTTTACCAAGACTGAGACTCCTTCCCTCAGGCCCCCAGTGTTGAAAAGATCCAGACACTGTCTCCTGTCCTTGTTGTCCCGCTGCTCTTGGCTCTCCTTCCCCCACCCTGGCACTGTCATCCATGACAAAAACAGACCTGGGACATCACCAAGTGTTGGGACAGGCACTGTGATGTCCAGATCTCTAGAAGCATTTCCTGCTTCCCTTGCAAGCTGTCTGCTCTCCCTGCTGCTGCAGTTACAAACCCCACCAGCTTCTGAAAGGGGCTGTGAACCCTTTGCTCAAAGCCCTCAGTGAGTCCCTCAAACAGAGAGAAACCCCCTTAGCAGTGGCTAAGCCCCTCTTCCCTCCCTCCTCCCTTTCCCCCTCTCCAGAGCTCCTAATTAGTTCATTAATTCCTAAATCAGGCACACCAAATCTGCTGCCACAGCCATGCCATGAGGGAAAAGTGGGCTCAGCAAGGAAAGGCAGGAGCTGCTCCCTGCCCAGCTGCTCTGAGTGTTGGGAAAACAGCCCTCTGGTGAGGGTCCTGCCTGGGGAATGGAAATTGTGTGTTTGCCACTTGTTGAGGATATTTTTCTCCACGAGCCACCTGAGTTTAGATGTGTACATTTGGTCCTGTTTGCCTCTGGCTTTCCTCCCCTTGCTAACTTGCGTGTGGCAATTATTGCAAGCGAGCCTGTGGAGCTCAGCCCAGGCCCCTGATTGGAGATCTGGAGCTGATAGCCCTCTTCTTGGCACTCAACCATTTCCTTTGACTTCAAAGCAAGAAACAAAAGATGTTTCAAGGACTTCTATGGAAAATCACCATTAGATATGATGAGGCTTAGGGCCGTTTCCATAGCGATGCAGCCTTTTTACATTGTGATCATTGCTGCAAAATGGAAATGTTCTTTTGTCTCTGAAAGTCTGTTCACTTATTTATATATGTGTGTGTGCGTATGTGTTTCTTTCAGTAACAAAAAAATAAGAAAAGGAATTATATCTCATGGCAGGTTCCCTAAACTGAGTCACCTTCTCACCCTGTGAGGTTTTTGTTAATCCTTGAAACTCTTGCATCAAAGAAAAACTTTGTCATAAAGGTTTGATTTAGGTGAATATTAGTATTTAGGCCATCAAATTAACAGCTTTTTAGCAGAGGGTACTAACATCTTGTTCTATGAGAAAACTGGAAATGTAATGAACAGAAGTTGATCTGGTGACACAAAAAAGCAAATCAAGCTTCTCCCTCTGACTGTTCCTATCACCTTTTCATCCTACTGTGCTCAATATCTTCACATCTGTCACTTCATCCTGTTACTTTGCCACCACTGATCAGAGTTCACCTGAAAATCCATGATGGAATCAGAACACCAGGCTCCCCCAAAACTGTGTCCCTTTCCTGGAGAGGAAACTCTTCTGCCTTCACTGGACATGGAGGTGGCTGCTTGGAACTCTAAACTTCAAAGGAAAATATCTGAATTTTCTCTTTCTGCTGACCAAATTTTTTTTGCTCAGGGTAAGAGGAGAGCTGGGAGAAGGTAGGCTGGAGGATAAAGTGTGTGCAGTTCCCAATGTTACCCTCACTTCCAGTTTATGTCTGTGACCAGAAAGGTCAGGACCAAATGCAACATCTGGCAAAGCGTTTGTATGCACTGCTGCTCTTCATCTGGCCCATTCCAAACCCTGTCCAGGTTATTCCTGAGAGCTGTCTGATGATGGGAGCTGGGCTGAGCCAGCTCTGTGTGCCAGAGATCTTTCTGTCCTCTGTCCCTGTGCCTGCTGTGCTGTATGGGGCCAGGTCATGGCACAGAACGGTGTGTAACCAACCCCCAAATCCACCCCAGAGCCTTTCTTCCCTCCCAGCTTCACTTGGTCTTGGTCCTCACCACCCTCAGATGTCCCCCTGCCTTCCACTCATGATCTGCCTGAGGGATCTGCCCATAAAAGCTGTGGTTCAGCTCCTGCTGCCTCCCCACTTGTTGTTTTATTGTCATTTCACTGCCAGTTAAACGGGGTTTTCTTCCCCTCTCTCCTCACGCTCCTCTTGCTTGCATAAAACATGATGCTGGATTGTGAACAATGTAGGAATACATTACATAAATTTCCCTTTGATATCCGGCGTGTTTCCTGCTGTAATGGAATCGGAACAGAGCAACCTCTCCTCCCCGACATGTCAGATAACTCTCTATCCACTCTCCATTAGGACAAATGTCTGCAAGCCTTTGAAGAGCTAAAACACCATAAAGCAAAAAGAAAATGTTAAGGGTGCTCCAGTGGGTATCACTGGAAATAATTGGCTTGAATTAAGCGAAGGGAAAATTTAGGCCAACTAACGGGAATAAAAGACCAAAGTCTGTTAGGCTGAGAAGTTGTCTCCGAAGCTGTTAGCCTGGGGAATACTCTCAAAGGAAGATGGTGCAAATTTTAAAAAGCAAAATGTATGATTTAGGGAGACAGTCTATAAAGCCAGTCAGTGAAAAATGTATGGCTTTGAGTCATTCTAAGCCAGGCTGAAATGAAGCACGTCAGATCATACCACAGTGGGGAACACTTTGTTAGGCTGTGTGGGAGATGCTGACCTGCTGAAACTCTCCCCCACTGACCTCTCATGCCTTGATCCCTCAGGGACTTGCCCCATGTGCACTTAACACAGAATCATGGAGTGGCTTGGGTCGGAAGGGACCTTAAAACACATCTTGTTCCAACCCCCAGCCATGGGCAGGGACAATTCCCACTAGAGCAGGTTGCTCAGTGTTCCATCCAGCCTGGCCTTGAACACTTCTAGGAACGGGGCATCCACGACTTCTCTGTGCCTCACCACCCTCACAGTAAAGGACTTTCTCCTAATATCCAGTGCAGTGTCTCTGCACACCGGCTGCAGACCAAGGATTCCAAAGCAGGCCACAGATCCTGCTTGTAACACCAGGTGAACTGGGGGAAATGAGATACGTCACTGTCTCCCTGGAGTGGCTGCTTATTCCCTCTTGGAAAACACATCCCCTGTCAAGTTGTTTGTTTCAGGCAGAAACCTGAAGGCAGAATTCTGCTCTTTGACTTATGTTCCTTTAACGCTCTCTCCCACGCTGCTCTGGGCTGTGGCATAAAACAGCCTGTTAGATGTCACTGAGATGTGCCTGAGCAGGTTGGCATCCCACATGGTCTAATCCACGCAGATTCCATGAGAGACTGGGAGAAAAGCACTCAAGTGCCACCCACACTTTCTGATGCTGACTAGCAACCGAGGCTGGAAACGCTACAGATACCTTGAGAGAGTGATGGGAGCAAGATGCCTTCTTTCATTTAAAGGCTTCTGCCTTGTTTCTTCTTGCTGCTGCTTTTTTGATACAGCAATAGATCATATTTTTTTATGTTAAAATGTGGGGGTTTTTATTTCTCAGAAGAAATTAGAAAAGTAATTTTTCTCCTTGGGCTATTAGACTTCTTGATATGATCTCCACAAATCCTTATCTCCATCTGGTGAAGTTCCAGTTCACAGTTCTTACCTCCATATCTTTGTCCTTCCTTGCCAACCTCACCTTATGTTTCCCTCAGATTCCTCATTCTGAAGACAATTCCCAAATCACAGCTGCAGATTGAGGCTGGAAAATGCAAGGCAGGCTGGGGTCGTTCGGGATCGTGCATCGCTCCTGACTTGGAGCTGCTTGATGGGATGTAACTCTCAATTCTACATTTCTCTCTAATTGTGTGAAGTCCATGATTTTGTTCCCAGCTATTCATACGAGTGAATTACATCCAAGCTTTGCTTCCTGACACTCTTGTATCTGGACATTTTGGCCAGTAACTGCATTCATTCCTCTCCAGTGTCATGCATCTAAAGCTGTTAGTACACATTCTCTTTCAAAACTCTCTTGCTCTGGGACTCCCTGTCCCCTTTGCCATCATCAGCACTCAAAAATTCTTCCAGTTTACTGCTTTCATCCTCCCTCCTGGGCTCCAGCTGATCAGATCTTCTCAATGACATGCTAAGTTGTTTTCCTGACAGTGATGCATTATGCTGGACTCCATCAGCCAGGCAACCTTTGGGACCAGTCCTGGGAGTCAGGCAGCCAGACAGCTCAACTTGTCTCCATCAATCAGTGAGTGAGACTTTATGGGCCAGAATGAGGGCTACAGGTGTAGGCCACTGTCACAGTTTTAAATAAACACGATCAGTTTGCCGAGTGCTAAGCAACTCTTTCTGAGAGCATGTTGGTAAATGTGTTTATAAAGCATAAGAGTCCAATCCATCAGCCCTCAAAGAGCCTAATCAATATATTCCAATTTGATCTCAGAGAAGTTTCGCCTCTGGGAAGTTTAATTTATTTCAACTCATGGCCATGAAAAAATGAGCAGCCACAGCACTTTGACAAAATAGAAAAAGCGGATGAGGTTGTATCCAGCACCCGTTCCATTTCAATTTTCCATTTTACCTGAACAAATCACCCCTATGACTTGAATGACCATGAAAACTGATCGAGCGATGGAGAGAGACTGCGGGCAGAGGGAAGAGAGGGATAAAATACGGATGGGAAATGTAAATTGCAGGACTTCTAAGAAGCTTGACTGCATTAGTGGGGTCTGTGCAGAGTAGAGTTGGAATGGAATACCTGGAACTTAACGTGCAGAGTGAATGGATTGGTTTGCAGCTGCACAGGGCTGCAGGGCTGCTGTCTGACCAGGCTGGTGTGTGGAAGCCTCTTCCCTGCATTTATACAAAACTTCTTGCATGTTCTTCTAACTTTGGCGTTGAAAACCCTACTGGCCATTTCTCACAACCCCAACCTTAGGAACTGACTCAAACCCCTCCTTTAAAACATTGCTGCAGTGGTTAAAGAAAACCATTCTGGAATTCTCCTGAGCCATCCCCAAGTGCTGCTGTATCTGAGCAAATCAGAGCCAGGAATGAGCATGTGAGGAGCACTTCCCCAGAGAACACCTGCCTGAGCACTGCATCTGTGAATGCTGGGTGTGCACCCTCCTGGCTGAAGGTTTCCATGCTATTTATTCCAGCTTTTTTCAGCAGGACGGGCAGGTGAAGCCTTACTGAGGTGATTGAAGGTTTTTTCAGGAAATCCAGTGTTTTTTGGCAGTGGCTCAGACTTCTTCTGGAGGTTAAGATCAAACTGCTCAGGTTAGATCAATGTACAAGAGACTTCAAAGTGTTTTTAACAAAAATACCATACAAAACAAATGAAACATTTATTTCACTAACCCTCTAAGGAATTAAGCCAAGATGCTTGACATGCTTCTTATTTTACAATGTGATGGGGTTTTTTCAGTCTTGTTGGTTTCCAGGAGGGATTTTGCTCAGAAGGGACCATTCAGGGATATCCTTGGTTTTCATTGAAGATGGAGGCTGGAGGAGGACAACAGGTGTCTTCCCATTATCAGAGATAATACTTTTTCTTTCTGAGAACCATCAGTGTGCAATCAAGATTTTTTTCTGGCCTTTCCCTATGCTACTAGAAAGGGTTTTGGGGAGGATACTCCATTCAATGCTAATTTGTTATGAATTGAATGTACTGTCCTCAGAAAATGCAAATCAGTTGTTTATAATGATGCCAGAAAATGTAAAATCAGAAATGAGTATGTTGATTTTCTTTCCTCCAACTGCATTTCATCCTAATGTTTCTGCTTTGATGCTTCTTCCCCAATCTTATTTGATATAGCATCAGACCATCTTTTTTATGTCAAACATTTGCTTCAAAGCTTCTCATATCCTGTGCTAGTTGTCAAAAGTTGGAGGCAACATGTTTTAAACATTCAGCAAGCATTCTTCCGAAAAGAAAACCACTATTTCTAATGAGCATTTGAGAGTGTGGTGCATTGCAGAAACTGTTTTTTAAGATCTGTCACAAATGATTTACTTTTATTAGTTTTAATGGCCCTTAGCTACAGGCATGGAATATAAGTGAAAATTAAGATATTTTTCACGAGATAAAAATAGATTTCCATCAGAGATGGTGGGTATTCCCCTCCCCTCACTGATCCCCTCTTTAGTTCTGTTTCTAGAACTAGGGATAGACAACTTGCTCCAAGGAAACAACTTCATGGTGCTATGGCAGGCACGTACTCCTCTCCAAGCTCGACATCTGCTGATTTCAGAGGTCCTTTTCCTAATCATTCCCAATGCTTCCCATCAATAGCATTCACTCATTCCCACTGAAGGGACTCCATTGGCTTTGCTGGGATTTGGCCATGGGACATAACAAAGTGTTTCTGCTCAGAACCACAGGTTTGTTTTTATTCCCATTGAACTGAAGAACTTGTGAAGCCAACATTTATTATTCCCATTCATAATTTCACTCTCTTTCCCCTCCTCCCTGCTGTTCACATCCTCTGTCTCAGAAAAAACCACTCTTCCTCTTCGTGCCATGTTGTTCTCTCCAGATTTTGTTATTTCTAGGAGTTTTTTTTTTTTTAGAATGTGCTCTTATTGTGATTTTTATCACCTCATTTTGTTCTGTATTCAGTAGAGAAGGAGTGGTGTAACTACACTCACATGGTGAGGGCTCTGCCTGGAGAGTCCCTGTGTGAGCAAGGCCTTGCCAGGCTTGTTCCAAACAGGAGCAGAGCTCCAAAGAGACAATGCTCCTGTGAGAGGATCTCTCCCCTCTGTGCCAACCCCCTTGCTTTGTTTCCAGCCACAGCACTGTGTGATTCTTATTCAGCAAGAGATTTTTATATCACCTGCAAGCCATGAGAGCAAAGCAGCAGTCTGTGCTGCCTACTACAACTCCTCTGCATCAAAGGCTTGTGGACTTAGTACAGCTGGAGTTTGGTTTCAATAACAGAGAAATTCACTGCATTTCTTGTAAAAGTTCCAGATCCAAAACTTCCTGAAATCCCAAGAATCTTTGGTTTCCACTTTCTAACCTGTAGCTGGTTTAGAGCTCCAGCCTGAATAATGTATCACCACTTGCAGTGAAGAGCTGTGGTAATTGAGCAAAGACACCAAAGACACCCCATGCCATGAGCTCTTCCTACACAACAGTCTTTGGATGCAATTTCCAGACTAAAACCATCATTGTTTTTCCCCTTAGGTCCACTGCAGCGTTCTCCATCTGGAATGTGCTCATTGGACTGAGGCTCTCTCTTTCATAATCCTCAGTAATTAGACTTTTACAGCTAGAACATAATTGATAACTTTATTGCTGATTAGAAAGACAGGCTATCTCCAACTCCTTGCCCACAGCTTCATTGGCTGTGTGGAATTAAGAGAACAACTTGTTTTCCCTGGGGAAGGGAGCATTTGGGATGGGAACATGTGGAAGCAGCCAGATTGGACTCTTGATTACCCCAAAGAACAAGGAGACTAATTTCACCAAGTCAGAGTAATTACTGTGGATTTACATCAACAGGGTTGGGAACATGGTTTGGTCAAGAGAGCAGATCAGTGGAAAAAAACTGAGCTAATTTTACAGGATTTCTTCTCTGAGTGCAGCCACAATTTAATGGTCACCTATAATTAGTTAATTCATTTGCTACTGTAATAAATGCTTTGCAGCCCTTATAAATGTCCATTAAATGTGTCAGATTCCTTCCTCCTTTTTTCCACACACATGCAATTTCCTTGGCAAGTGAGCGCAACCAAACCGAAAGGTGAAAAGAAGGGTGCAATATGAAGAGGGCATGTTTTCCCCTGTCACTCACATTCTCATGCTTGAATGAGTAACAAGAGCTCTGTAATGATGTTTTAAATCCAACATATTCCACCCTGGAAAAGAAGGAAGCAAACTCTTATCTCTTTTTCTGTGATTACTGTTTTCAGTGGAACATTGGTGATTTAATCTGATGGAGGACCAAGTCCTGACTTTGACTGGAAAAAACCTCTACAGGTAAAGGATGGTGAATTAGTTGAAGGTTAATTGGATCTTTGTAAAGAAAGAGGTTCTGGATTTGATCTACATCTCATGCTTCAGGGTTTACATGATTGGTGACTCCTACAGCCTGGAGGAACACCTGAAAATACAGGTCAGTTATTCACCTTTCTCTTCTGAGCTCTCACAGCTCCTCCAGCAGCTCTCTCTCCCTATTGCACCATCTCTCTATTAAAGCACCTGAACAGTGACTCTGGCAAACCCAGACAACTCTGTATTTCTGGAAGGTCTGTGGTGAAACTCAGCCTAAAGCAGCTCTGAAAGCCCATGCTGAATTCTCTCTGCATTCCAGCTCTGGCTGGCAAAAACTCAGGAAATGCTGAGTCTGGCCACCAGGATCAGCCAGGCAGGGGTGAGCTGGAACTGCTCACAGGTCACTCATGGCTCATGGAGCAGCTTGGGGGACCCCTCCCTCAGAGCAGCTGGGCACCACAGAAAGCCAAATTTACCTTTCATCCTTGTATGACCCCTTGAATAGAATATAATAAAGAATAGAATAGCAATAGAAATAGCAATAGCAATAGAAATAGGTTAGAATAGAAATAGAAA
>NC_031785.1:7251912-7274420 GCF_001522545.3 Parus major
AGAATAGAATAGAATAGAATAGAATAGAATAGAATAGAATAGAATAGAATAGAATAGAATAGAATAGAATAGAATAGGAGTATCCTAAATTGGAAGGGATCCACAAGGATTATGGAGCCCAGCAAGATCATGGAGCCCAACTCCTGGCCCCAACAATCCCACCCTGTCTCTGGGAGCGTTGTCCAAACAACCCTTAATCTGTCACTGGTATAAATCTCCTAAATCTTGCCCTAATCCCAACACTAGGCTCAGAGCCTGCAGCATTCCTTACCCTGCTGGTTTTTCCCTATTTAAATCCATGGAACAGGTGGAGCAGAGGCTGCCAGGCAGAATCTCAAGTTATGGGTTGGAGAGTGTAACTTCATCTGGGCATGAAACCCCATATTTAAACATTACAGACATTGCTGCTTATCCACTGAGATTTCCATTTAGGGAAAGGGGGGGTCACTTCCCCAGCTCCCACTTTCAGCATCTATTTCCTTCTCTTCTTTTGCTTCCCTCAAAGGAAGTCAACAGAGAGATGGCAGGAGAGTAACACAACAAACTACAACACATTGTGTAATTGAAATGGACCATAATCACTAATATTAAAGACAGTGAATCATTCTAATCGAGCCATGCTCAGCAAACAATGAAAAACTATGTGCCAGAAAAGCTAATGCTGGTTTCAAAATGAACAGAAATGAGGCGAAATGGAACCTCACTCTTTATTCATGAAGGTCAATTTAACGTGATTATTTTTTCCCTGGCATCATAGCTTTGTGATTACTGTTGTACACCTCAGTGCTATTTTCTAACCTAATAACAGTAAAAAATAACCAGCTGGTGATGATTCTGTTTAAAGCAGAGACTAAATGCTCACAAAAACCTGCCAGTGAACAGTTGCACATGCTAATCAGACACAGCTCAGCCAGATTCCCAGCAGAGTCCATATTTTGCACATTTCAACTGGTTGACTACATTGAGAAATTAGATTACGCCTCGGACATTCCAGGCTCGGAGTGATCCGTGTTCATTCATTCCTCCTGGGTCAAATCAAAGCCTCCACAGATCAGGCAGACACTTTTCATTCATCCCACTCCTCCTCTTCCCATCACGTTTACCCTGGTGCAGTGCAGCTGTTCCGGGGCAGTGATGGGGCAGCTTCTCCCTGGGTGTGTTTTTATTTCAGAGCAGAGAAACGGCTCCACAACCTGGGAGAAATGACTGCAGGGACAGCAAGGGAAGGATCTGTCCCCCCTGGCATGGTGACATTGGGAGAGGGCTCTGCTGATGGCACTTGGAGGAAAGCTGACACCGTTAATGATTGATAATTACCAGACTTGCCAACGAACGCTGTGAATTTTGAGGAGCGGGGCAGGAGGAGAGAGAAAAAAAAGTTAATTAAAAATAATGCCCAAATGTTTCCCTGCTAGGAGGAAAGTGTTGCTGCTGCTGCTGGAATGAAGCAATACCTTTTGTTTTGGTTATGTCTCAGCTGTCTGTAGATCTCAGCAGCAGCAATGTTACTGGCATTTATGCTATACAAATATAGATCTTTTTAATGCATAAATAAATGCAATTCTTTACACATACCCCATTTATTTTATTTTATTTTATTTTTTTATTTTGCTAAAATCCCAGAGAGACAAATTAGTAAAAAGGCAGAGCTTTGCCAGGGAGCCTTCATCAGCTCAACACTAATAACTTCTTTCAGCAGCCATGGATAGCTTCTGACATCACAGCTCAAGCTTGTCCGAAAGCTAATTATTTTCCCTGTTATAAAACAAAGGTTCTGTATCAAAGGCCCATAATGTGACACGGCACACGCTCCAGATGCACTGATTTGCAAAATAAATCAACTGTGTCAGGGTGGAATTTGGAGGAGAAATTACAACAAATTGCAATTATACTTGCAGTGGTACACTATTTAAATGCATTGTCAGTTTGTTTAATGCAATGCACCATGTGTATCTTTTTCCAAGTCGTTTGTGGGGGAATAGAAGAGGAAAAATTCTCTTCTGTCAAAGGGGAAAAAAATCTTCTCTTCCCCTTAAACCCTGTGCAGCTTCTTCCAGCCTGCAGATTCTGGCAGAGCAGGCTTTATAAAACATTTAATGGTGTCAGAGGAAGGCAGATATAACCAGCAGGAGCAAATGTTTGGAGGCCATCCCAGCCCAGACAGAGCAAATGAAGAGATGTTTAATAACAGAGAGCTCCCAAACCTTCCTGATCTCCTTACCTCGCTCAGGCTCCTGTGAAACCACATCACCAAGTAACACAGTAGGGGATTTGGTTTGCTTTGTTTTCCTCTTCCACATGGAGACAATTTCCCTCCCTTTCTCCTTTTCCCTTCCTGAGATTCTCCTCCCTGAGCAGGGCCCAAACCGTGGCACACGTTCCCGTGTCAGGATGGTCACTGGGACACAGGCGTGGGACTCACCAGGCTCCTGCCCACACCAGCACAGCTCAGCCTGGGTGCTTGGGGAGGAAAAGGACAATGGGAAGATTGAAGGAAAGGGAAAGTTGGTGGAAAGAGGACTGTCAAAATTTCCCCAGTTCTCTCAAAGCACAGCCAGTCCTTGGGGCACTGGCACTCCCAGTCTGAATTCCCTCTGTGCCCTCACAAAGCCAGTCTCCTCCTCTGAATCTGTGACTGCATTTTCTGATTTCATAGATTTCTCTCCTTCCTACCCACGCCTTATTTTATTTACTTATTTTATTCTCCTTTTATCACAGAATCACCATAGAATCACTGAATGGTTTGGGTTGGCAGGGACCTTAAAGCCCATCCCATCCCACCCCTGCCATGGCAGGGACACCTCCAACTATCCCAGGCTGCTCCAAACCCCGTCCAAACTGGCCTTGGACACTCCCAGGGATCCAGGGGCAGCCACAGCTTCTCTGGGCACCTGTGCCAGGGCCTGCCCACCCTCCCAGGGAAGAACTCCTTCCTAAATTACCTGCTTTTGCCTGTGTATTTTCAGCCTCAAATTCTTGCCACATTTCCTGTTTGAGCTTCTATTGCCCCATCTCCTTCTCCATGTTGTCATCTGTTTACTCTTTGCAAACACTTTTCCTTTCATTCCCAGCACTTCTTTTCCTTTGATTTGTGTCTCCATGTGTGTATATACACATAAAGATACACACACACACACATATATATATATATATATATATATGTATATATATATATCCACATAAATCTTGCAGCTTTAGTCTTTTGCGTTTCAAGACCAGCTTGTCCCTGGAGTCAGTTTGTTATTCCAGTCTCATTCTCTTTATTGAGTTATTTTCTTTGCCTCTATCAGTCTCTAAATACAATCCAGTAAAGATACAGCAATGATTTTTGACAACCTGACCTTTCTCTGCTTTCTTACACTTGTTTAATTAGGTACCACATGCAGCTGTGGCTTGATCTTTACAGTTTTCCAACCTCTCCCACCTCCTACCTGGAGGTGGGGGGAATAAAAAAAGAGAGAGATGTTGTTGGAAGAAGGTCATTTTTGACAGGTCTGGCAGTAATTTCAGGTGTTGGAAAGCTGTGAGTTCTGTGGGAATGGCAGGCCATGCTGTCTGTATTTTGCTTAACAAGTTAGAGAAAACGTTTGGCTGGGGGAGGTGGGGAATTAGGTGATTTACTGGTTTGATGAGGGCTTGCAGTGATTTAACCTTCAGGTATCCAGTTTAAACATGTATCTGACAAACAAGAGAGGAAGCTGGGTAAAGATCTGCCAGGCTTTGCTTTGTAAAGCTGGGCTCTCTGGAGTAGCCAGGCTGTGGGGTTGTGTACAGAGAGGAGAGATTCCCCCTCACATCCTCAGGCACAGGAACTCCTCCTGCCATCCTTAAGGGCTGATGGTAGCCAATCTCTCTTAGCAGAACGTGGGTAAAATGTGTTACTTCTGGTAGTGTATGAATTCATTCATAAAATCAGAGAGGTTTTTTTCAGTTTCTGCTGGATCAGAGACTCATAGTTTAGGTTTAGGTTGCAAGTTTAGGTTGCAAAAGACCTTTAGGACCATTGGGGACTCATAGTTTAGGTTTAGGTTGCAAGTTTAGATTGCAAAAGACCTTTAGGACCATTGGGTCTGTTAACCCGGCACTGCCAAGCCCATAAGCACCACATCCACAGGTCTCTTAAATCCCTCCAGGGAAAGGTTTCTGCTCCAGGATCCAGGCTCTCAGCAGGCACACACCCCACTCCCAAACTCCTCTCTCAGTGTCCATCAGAGCCCTTGCAGGTAGCCACAAGAACCAGAAGCCACCATGAATTATCTGCCCAGGTAGTGTCCTCCTGGCAGCTTTTGCCCAGTTTTGGCAGGAAGGGAGAGCATATTACCCTTGTCCCACTCAAACTGTAATTAAACCCCCAAACACAGGTGAAATCCCTCCTCATCTCCCAGAGGAATGGAGAAATGGCACCCAAGGCTGCTGTGCTGTCTGCAGTCCATGGCCACATCTTCCTGTGAACTTATTGCTAGCTTTATTTATCAGCCTGCTCCTGGTTCAGCAGTGCTGGCTGCTGCATTTCCCCCCCTGACACACATTCTAGTTCAAACAATCTCCTACAGGACCATTCAAAGCCCGTGGAAGACAACTGGAGTCCTTCAGCTTTCCTGTGTCCTCCAGAACAGATCCTCCTGTCCTGACACAGGCAGATCCCCCGCTGATTTCCAGGTGCACGCATTACTTGTAGTTTGGTATGGATATTATTTAAGCAAAAGGACATGACAAACTGCCTGGTAACGCTGATTAATGGGTGCCCCTGGGGAATAGTGAGGCATGAGATGAAGTTAAATAACTCCAGTGTGCATTACTCACCATTGCTACACCACCTGAAGTGTCTCATTGTGCCTAAAAAATGGATTCCCTTTTAAAAAGGAACATTTTTAATGTTTCACATTAATTTTCTCCAAAGTCCTTACACTGTGAAAAAATATTCCCTGTGGAAACCCTCTCCCCACCTCCACCATCACCACCTCCCACCAAGCCTTGCCCTGCAGGTGTCAAACGTGTATTTGACAAGGTGAAACAGCTCAGTGCAAGCTCTGATAACCCTCACACCTCCCCTGATTTATCCTGCATGCTCAGGTGTGTCTCTCTGCGAAACAATCGATTCCTAATGGGATGCAAACCTGACTTCAATAATTTTTCACTGGGCAGAGCATCCTAAAAATGGTGCTGAGGCCTTGGAGTCCATCCACAACTACCCCAAAACACCACAGACCCACCAATGGTGGGGCCATAAAGGTTGGAACAGCCCTCTGTGGTCAGGGATCCCAACTCAATGTTCACCACTGCCCCATGTCCCCAAGAGCCATTTCCACAGGTCTTTAAATCCCTCCAGGGATGGCAGCTCCACCTCTTCCCTGGGCAGCCTCTTCCAATGCCTGGCCTCAGTGCTGGGAGGAAATTTTTCCTAATATCCAGTCTAAACCTCTCCTGGTGCAACTGGGGGCCTTTTCCTCTCATCCTATAACTTTTACCTGGGAGAAGAGCCTGACCCCACCTTGCCACAACCTGCCAGGGATTTACAGAGAGCAAAGAGGTCCCCCCTGAACCTAAACACCCCTCAGCCACTATTAACTAACACCTGCACAAGATCTGACCATCCAAAATTCTCTTTTGCTGCTACCACCACCACTTTTTTGCCAATCCCCTCCTTATGGGCACATCATCTGTCCTGAATTCTGTGTGATTGTGCAGAAAGAAGTGGGCAGCTCCCAATGTCCTTGGGTTTCATAGGAGTTCACAGAGGAAGGAATTTGTGAGGTTTTTTTCCAATGCCTTGCAATGTGATCACTCAAATATTGTGCCTGTGCTTTTCCCAGATGTAGAAGAGAAGCCAAGTCTTTGTGCTAAAAAAATTAATTCTTCCTGATGCTTAGTTAAATAAATCCTGTACTCATAGTAGACTGTGGTTATTTTCCTTTTGATTTATTTTTTTTTTTAAGTTCATGGTTACTAAAGATCAGAGATTAAACACAAGGATATAAACCAGCATTCTCTGATTGCATTCACAAGAGATAGCAGATCCTACTATCACACAGTTCACTCTTCCAACAAAAAGATCCCTGCACAGATAAAAACCTCTTGGTCATTTATCACATCCTGGAACTCAACTGACCACATGGACAAATACAGAAAACAATGTTTTCCAGAAGAAAAAAAAAAATACTCCTTTGAATTTTATTCACCTAAAATATTAGTGTGCATTTTATAATATAGAGTAATAATGTATGAACTTAAAAATGATGGTGTTGAGTTAAAGTGACACTGGCAGCATTCTCTTCCTGTAGGAGGAAGCACTTGGAACAGGAGGGTTTGATACCTAAGGCTAAATTTAGGAAAGGGTGATAATTGCTTCCTTCAGTCTCAGAAATGTGTCAAATCAGCCCAGGGACTCAGGGTCTTTTAGGCCACTGGAAATCAATATTTATCCCACCAAAATTTGTGTTTTAACTCGCTGCTAGACAAGAATGGAGGCCCATTTGTTTCCAGCGACTCACTTTTAACCTCTGTTAGTTTATTAAGGGAAAAATGAGTATTTAAATAACAATCATTGAGCTGCAGTGTCGCCAGTGCAGGTGTGAATTCTGCACCACCAAACTGAGCCTTCAAAGGGAAAATTGCCCCTGGGCAGGCTGCGAATGGCTGAGAGCAACCAAATCCCCAGCCTCATCCTACAGCAAATGTCTCGTGTGATGAATTTCTGGAAGAGCAAATTTCGGCAGTCCCGTGATGAGAAACTGGAATTTGCCCGTTCTGGTGCAGGTGTGAGGGTGATGTCACACAGGTGACACGTGTGAGCTGTCACCTGTCCCAGGCACTGAGAACTGAGCTGGGTTTCACAGCGGCTTCTGAGCAGCCTTTGGTGTCCTCAGGTTGGAGATGTGACTCTGGTGTTCCCTAAAGCTCAGAGCCACGAGCAGGATGCTGCTCCCTTGGTGTCATGGAAACAATTTGATTTACAGAATTTCTCTGTTTCATTCTGAGGCAGGAAGACTTCAGAAAAAGCTTTGTTTGTGGTCTCATCTTCTACTTCTCTTGCTCAGCTGTGCTGCGGAGTTGAGGAGCCACCTGCAGCAGTGAGGGTGCTCCACTGGGATCTGTTTTTCTTCTTGGAGATGGGTGTGAAAAACAACGTTCACTGTTCTGGTAAATTTTCAAAGGTTTAATAATAAAAAAAAAAGATGATAGGAGACAAAGACAATAAAACCAAGGGTTAAAATGGCCAGGTGCTTGGCAATCCAAGGGTGTTTTGGGAACACCCTTTATGTACCATTTCTATTGCATCAAATTGATGCAGATTCATAGACTTTATGCATATTCAAATTTTTCTATTATCTAATTTACATTTTCCAGTGGAAAAAAACATTTACATGGCCACTCCTTGGATCCACCTTTTTAGAACATGTATGTTTATTGGCTTGTGGTTTTAATCCTCTTCTTCTCCCCTTTTAATTTGGGCCTTGGCTCCTTCTTTCCACACACAGTGAGTGTTGATAATCAGCAGGGTCCCCATCATCTGCTCATTGAATGTTATCCTAACTAACAGACAGTTCAAACTTATTATATCAACTATTACCAAAGCCATTTTAACATTTTATATATAGCATTCTTCTTAATATTTGAGAAAAGCCAATATTATAATATGTATTTATAACATGGGGCAAAATAACTCCTGAGTCTTGCTCTGTGTTTGCAGGTGCTGTGGATTGCTCAGCTCAGCCTTGTTAAAACCTAATGTAGGAATACAAACTAGAGGGGACCTGTTCTCAGTGCTCATCAGGACACACTGCAGGCCTCCAGAATTGTGGGAGGTAGGCTGCCTGGTTTTAAACATCTCCAACTGTTTAAATTATCATTTATCTGCCCACAGGCAGAAGTTTTTTGTAACTTTTGTAACTGGCCTGAGGAGCAGCCCTCAAACAAGAGAAAGTGCAGGTATCAGTCCTCTGCACATCCTTCTCCAAGCCCAGGCTCAGACAAGCCCTCCACAATCTTTCTGAATTTTTGAGATGTGGATGAGGTATGTGCAAGGTCTGTGAAGGGCTGGGTTGGTAACAGAGCAGTAAAAAGTGCTGCTGTGCCTGTCCAATGCTCCGAGCAGGTCTTCAAGGTCTGCAGACACTGAAACCACATATCTGAAAATGATTGAGTTACTCAAGTAATTATTGAATTGGATACCACTCAAATCTGTTCTGCTCTTTATTGTACACAGTGATTCACCATTTATAGGGCCATAAATCCATTTGAAAGAAGTGCAGCAAACCCAGGCTGGGGACCTGCTGCAGAGCTTTGGGAACAGAGCTGGAGCCTCCAGGCTGGCTCCTCTCCAAGGGGCCAAGACGTGGAACCACTCCAGCAGGATCTCAGCACCTCCCCAGCCACCCTGGCCTGCCAGAGCAGGGCTGAAAGGGCATGAAAAACACGTGTACAGTGAAAGGAAGGCTTTTCCCCTCTGCCAGAAGTCTCTCTGTTCTTTTTTCACGTTGCTCTCTTATCCATTCTCCCAGCCATCCTTCCTGACCACCATCCACCATGCCAATTCTCCATCTGACAATACATTTTCTTGTCTTAAAGCAGTTCTTTCCCAAGGATTCACTTGTTTAGTAATTTCCCTTTCTGTGAAATGGTTTAAATTACCACACTTTGATTGCTGATTTCCCCTCCCCACACATACAGCCAAGAAAAATAAAAAATAATTCCACTGAAAACAAGGTCTAATTTACAAACAACCTAATTTGGGGGGCGGGAGGGGGGAAAACTAAGTGGGGGAAAATGCTTAATCTCAAATATTTTGGACATCCTCTTGTTTCCTCCTGCTCTTGTTCCCCTGGCAGCTGGCAGAAGCAGATTTTAGAAAATTGCCATCCAGCACTCGGAGGCACCACTGGGCTTTGTTAAACTCCTGAGTCTCACCAGGCAGACACTGCCCAGGGAAAGCATCTTGCTGTGGTAGCGATTTTGAACTAAAACATTTGCCTCCACAAATACCTTCTGTTGTTCTTATACAAGCCTAAATGAAAAACTTTGCTTTTTTTGAGGCCTGGATTTGTCAGGTGCCAAGTCAGAGGTAACAGAAAGGAAATTTCCACCATATTTCTTGTAGCTGATACATCCACTCGATTGCTCAGTAAAACAATCTGGTCATTTTTGTCCTGTACTGGCTGTTCTTTCTGGGCTCAATTTCTTTAACCTGCCTGGAAGATTCCTATTTTTTAAGATCTCCATCAGAAAGAAAATAAAATATCATATTTTCTCTCCTGCTCTGACTGAAAAAGTAGAAGAAAAACCTCACCCAAATCCCTGAATTACATTATCCTAATAATTGCAAAAGCCTTTGTTTTTCCATCTGTCAGGGACAAGGACTCAGTTTTGCAAAACTGTTAGGGAAAAAAAAAAGAATTGGGGAGTTCTTTGCCAATGTGAATGTAGAAAGCATTAGATTTCATACTTGGATGAAATTCAGTTACATTTTGCACTGTGAACTTGAAAACCTCAGTTTGGCTGAGAAAAATATGTTAGAAAGTCAAAAAAGCAGATGCTGCTTTCCAGGTCTGTCATTCACTTTTTAAATGTATTGCTCAATAATCACTAAAACACAGCTTTCTCAGGTGTTAAAACATCTGGGAGTCGACATCTCTCTTAACCCAGATCACTGGGAATTCGGAATTGATTCACCAAGTTTCGCAGAACAGAGAAAATACCTGGGCTGAGTTTAATCCCATTAGCTGGATGTCCACATTTCAGCATCCTCAGCTCCTAGATCTGAGCTGTCAGCAATCATCTCCTCTGCCTGCGCGGAGGAAATCGGTGTTTTGCAGGAAAAATGCCACGGAACAGCCCTAAAATCCAAACAAACTTCACTTCCACGCTGCCTGCAGGGTTGGAACCGCGTGGGCGACCAACTTGGCACTCCCAGCTGTCTGTGCCAGCTGTGCCTGAGAGCCAAACCAAAGCTGGGTGAGGTCTGTCCCATGGGAATGTGTCACCCAGGAATGTGGTGTGGCACTGGGAAATGCCTTTCCCAGAGTTCTGGGCTTGTTCCAGGTGCTCCTCACCCTCAGCAGGACTCCAAGGGCAGCGCAGCCAACATTGTCCCTGAGCACAGAAAAACCTCAGCCACCTCTTCCACCTCACCTTCATCTTAAAATATTCCCAGCGCTGTTGCAGCTCGAGAAAAAGGGAGGCAGGAATGCTGTGCAAAATATGGATTTGCTTTTGAAAACAAGTAATTTGCCGGTCGCTGATTGTGTGTTAATTGGTGTCGTTGTGTCCCTCCTCTAAGAAAAATGATCCACAGGTGGCTTCAGCCTGAGAAAAAATGCAGTTTTTATTCTAGCAATCCTGTTTGTTTCCTGCCACCACCCCTCCAGCTACCTTCTAATTGAACAAAGTGGACTTAATTTGAATTAAACTGTCAAAAGTCTTCCACTTAAATTGATTTATCAGCCTTCCAGGTTGAAATGGATTCATTTCTGCACAATATATATGAAGTGTGTGTTGATGGATTGCATTTCACGGAATGGAAACATTTTTTATGCATCTTCATTAGATTCAGCTCAGGTATGGAGAGGAAAGGAGGGGAAGAGGGAGGAGGAAGAACAAGTGTGCAAGAGCACAAGAGGGAGGGAGCACAAGACAGAGAACTCCAGCTTGAGAGTAAAAAAATCATCTTTTCACTGACTTTGTGTGCCCAGAGCCCCTGCAGAGTTCATGTTCACCCACACAGGAGACCCCCTGGGACAGCCAAATCAAACCTCTTTCAAAAAGAGGAATGAGCATTGGAGAGAGCGAAATCCAAAGCTTCAGCCAGCTCCACTATCAGCCTTTCAGCTGTAAAAAAAAATGGTATTGTTTTTATTTCTGCTGTTTTCCTGACCTAAAGTGTGTTTAATGCAGTAGGAACCATTTGACAAACTCAATTAATTTCCAGTTAGAACAAGGTATTTAATCTGAGGAGTTTTAGATTAAGTGGGCCAGGTGCAGTTGGACTCCAATTGATCGAATTAAACTTCTATTCATTTCCTGCCATGCCAGATCCAAAAATTTTTCAACAGTTTGAGGCTTCTGCTCCTTCTGCCTGGCACGTTTTCTTCCTGTCCTTCTGGACACAAGAATGGTGGATGAGATTCAAAAGGGGCAGCAGTTCCTGAAAATGGTTGAAGGAAATGTCACAGGCAGGGAATACTGAAATGGAGATGGCCAGTGGGGAGAAAACAAATGAATTTCACTGTTTGTGGGCAAGGAAGGCAGGGAGGGGGAGAGGTTGTTTACTGAAAGTTACCTGAACAGGCCTGATGGTCAGGAGAGTGAAGGATTTGCATCCAGCCAAGCAGAGCTGGAAGGGATGGATTTTTCTCAAGGATTGATCATGTGGATGCTGAGCACCCAGCTCTGTTCCAGGTACCAAAACCCCTGAGAAGAAGATCTGAGGTTTCACTGAAAATCACTCTCCACCAGCCTCACACAAGACTGATCAAAGCCATCAGGAATGTTCCCCGTGGTTTCAGGGGGCTTTGGAAAGGTCTGAAGTCAGCAGATGTACAATTCCTGGTTGTGAAACCTCCTGCAGAAAATCAGAGAGCTCTGCCACCGGTGAGTGCACAGCAACATCCCAGCCCTCACCAGAACCCGCCTTCTGATGAAGGTTGTCACAAGGAGATGCCAAAAGTCTGTTCCCCTTACACCCCCTCCCTCCTGCTCTTTCTCCAGCAAGAATATGAATCAAGCCCTGAAGAGAGCTGTCAGTGAGGGATGATTTTCCTGTGATTATTGCCTGGGTGAGAGATTATGCCTTGTTTTTTTGCAAACTGCCTTATTTGCAGAGCAGAACACATTGGGCTCATGTCCAATTGATACATTCCTCTTCAAACAGCAGATCCAACTACAGAGTGAGATGCAAATTTAATTATTCCACATGTAGGAAACAGAAACGGAATCTCATTGTTAAATTTGTTCTCCTACGTCGGAAAGATAAAAAACAAAAAAAGATGCTGAAGTGGCCTGTGTGAGCTGAATACATTTCACTCCCCAGAGCTGGAGAGAAATGAACCCTGTTCCTGCTGCAGAAGCCTCACTGGATAGAATTAGCTTCTTTTTTTTTTCCCCTATTCAGAATTACGATGTGCTGCTGAAACTTCTTCCTCATTTACATGTGCAATTCATGCCCCTTTTCCAGAGAGTGTTTGGGGACTACACCACTTCCCTTTGAAAGTGATCTCCCAGGATGAGAGCCAAGCAAGCTGGACCTCAGATAATGGGACATCTAGACCAGAATTGACACAAATGGTTTTCCTTGAGGATTTGTTCCTCTTGTCAGAGCTCAGTGAAAGCTGCTGAGGGGACCACAGTGTCATCTGTTCCCTGCTGTGCTCTACAAGAGGGTGGGACACCTCTCCCTTGGTCCCATTTCTCTGCTGTATCTTCAGCTTCTGAAAGGGAAAGGGATCTTTCTGGAATGTCTTGCTCTCTTTCCCTCTCTCTCTGCTAATTGCTGCAGCTCTCTTTGTGCCCTGCTCAGCTCTTGCAGCAATGGAGCACAGATGTGCTGTGGGCACTAGCAGTGACAGGAGCTTTGTGGGAGTGAGCACCACCCCCTCTGGCTCTGGCTCATTCATCTCAAGTATTTGTGCAGGACAAAGATCAGCAGCTTTGAGGATGAGGTGATCATCCATCAATCCACTTCAGCAGCATCTGGCTCCAGGGACTGATGCCCCAGCGAGAGGAGAACCCAGAAGGTTCCTACAACCATGTCCTGCAAGAACTGATGTGATTTAATGGCAGACTGAGCTCAGAGTTTGGTCTGTTTACCAAAAATGTGATCTTGTGCAAGGCTGTGCTCCAGCTCTGTCTCCTTGAACCTGCAATTCAGGGATGGCAGATTTGTCTCCAGGACAATTTGCCAGATCTCCTTGGGATGGCACCAGGAATCCCATCCATAAGCTGAACGTGCCTGATGAGATCTGCTCTACAGCCTGGAGCTGCTGCAGCTCCCCTGCCTTGGACAGTGATCCCTGCCCTGTCCAGGATCAGCCCTGCTGGACCTGCTCGGTACAGCTCTTATCTCTGGATATCAGGAACAGGTCCTGGACTCTGTCACCCAGAGGAAAACTCCAGCTTTTATCTCCCTCATAGCCATCAGCTATTGAGCAACATTAACATTTCATAGGGATGGGGAAAATGGCTGTGAAATAGATAACAGATCAGCCCACAGGGCAGAGGCATTCCTGGGGCACTCACCTCTTGCTTCTCCTTTGGATCATTTTTTTTCCATGAGCTGCCTGTAGCTCACATCTGGAGATGTGCTCCTTTCCTGCACACAAACACACCAAGATCTGCTTTGTCTGAGCAAATTTCCCTACCAGGAGCAGAAGAAGAGGTGAGCAGGACTCCAGGCCAGTCCAGGGTGGGATGGGGTTTAGATCTCTGCATCAGCAGAGGCATTTTTAAGAGGATCCCTCTCCTGA
The DNA here is from genome assembly GCF_001522545.3 of Parus major. Classification (NCBI taxonomy): domain Eukaryota; kingdom Metazoa; phylum Chordata; class Aves; order Passeriformes; family Paridae; genus Parus; species Parus major. The sequence continues at coordinate 7,265,370 of NC_031785.1, forward strand.
AGTGATGGAGCAGGATGTGAGGGGCAGGTGTTTGTGGGTTTTAAACACGGATCATTTCATGATATGGTTTGCAGCACACCCCCCTGTCAGAGGCACAGGTGAGGGGGTGAAAAGCTGCAGCACAAGGGCAGCCAGAGGCAAGGAGTTTTTAATTAGTTTTTACACTGGAAAAAGGGTTTGTGTGGCCACACTTGTAGCTCAGGGGAATCCTTAACCCAGCCTTGCATTGCCTGAGCCTGCTTGCCACAAAAAGGAATAGGAGTCAGCCAAACAGAGAAAATAAACATTGGGTTGCAGCTAAAAGAACATAATTTTCTCCCAAATTCTTTCTATGTTTACCATATTAAATGATCAAAACATTTGCACTGGATCAGACTGTACAGATGGAGCATTAAAAGGTCAGCTGTTAACCTGCAGAAGCAGAGAGACTCCACATCTCCCTTTAAGATGATTCTCCATCCTGAATGGGTCCCCATGGAACTCCTATAATAACATTAATGCTCCAAGTGGCCGTGCAGCAGCTCTCGTTTGCACTGCCTGGAACCTCTTCATTACCACTCAAACTCCCACTCCAAGGATGGCTCCTGACCTTCTGATGGCACTTGGACATCTGGGGAAACTGAGACAGGAGGAGATTAACTTCTTTCAATTTGAAAAAAAAAAAAAAAAAAATAAAACCAGTCTCAAATTCCTAATTCTCAGCCTCTTCTTCCAGGCTTTGGGTTTCTACACAGTGGAGTTGTATTAAATATTCAAAAAATCACGGAAGTGGGAAATTGTATAGATTGCAGGTCTCTTCTGACTAAATTGTTCAGCTGTATGGTCAGTAATTCTAAAAGAATTCAAATGAAAATATCTTTGATTCTTGAAGGAATAGGAAAATCAGAGGCAACAAAGATCAAGGTGCTTCTCATGCTCGTATTCATGGAATCCAGGCTGGTCTGCCCTTGGGGCCAGCTTACAAACTAAAACCTGTGTTATTACTTAGCCCTTTGGGGCAGATAAGAACTCTGTGCCAGGCTTGATCCTTAGAGCCTGGCAGGGTCATGGATTTGTTTACATTTGGGTTCAGGAGAGGATTTAAGTCCCTTTTTATCTTACAGGCTCCTGGCAGACGCACAAACTCCCAGGTATTTTTCACTGAAGAATGAGCCCCTCAGTGAATCAAAGCCTCGTTACATCCCCACAGCAGATGGAAGAGGTGAAAGCCTGGCCCCACCTTCCCAACTTGCTAATGGAGCAGCTCAGCTGGAATACAGATGTTGCCATGCTTGCCTCTATTTCAGAAGGAGCCAGGAGTGGAAGGTTTGAGATTTAGAGCATATCTGTACTCACAAGACTATGCAAATCATTTATTACTCTGGCTTCAAGCCTGAGCTTGGAGGTACAATATAGGTTAATTAAAGACACAGGAGAGTTTGGGGAAGATGCACAGATTGGACCAAGCAATTGATTGGCCAAGTCTGAGGAAAGAAGTCCCAGGCTGATTCCTGGAGAGAAAATCAGCACCACAAACCAGCTTTGCCTTTTTTTTTGTTTTATTTTGTTTTCTGAGAGGAAAAGCTCAGTTTCCTGCACTCAGCAGAGCTGCTGCAGAAGTGGAATGGTCACTGTTGATTGTGGTTATCCCCACGACTTCAGCAACATGGGGAAACTGGGATGAATTCCTGTGTGTGCTATGGGTCACTTCCAACTTGAGACATCCTATGGATCAGTGATTCCGTGTGTTAATGAGTCCCAGAGGGCAGAGTCTCACTCTCCACAAATGGGGAAACAGGTTTGCCACTCTTCTGACAGAGTGAAACCAGGAAGGCATGGCGTGAGCTTCTGTGAGACAGGCTTCAGTCACACACCTTCTGCTCCTTGGCTCAGAGGGGGAAATCACTGGAAATTTGGTAAGGGATGCTGAGGGAGAAACCAGGCTGAATGACCCAAAATCTTCTCCAAATCTCAAATAGTGGTCTTTGCATGCCAGGGCTGTTTTGCCTCTTATCCACACTCTCGTGGCTCAGCAAAGGAATTGGTATGAAATTGTTGTTCCTACCACTTCTACAAGCACTAAATCTTGCTTTGTTTTTCCTATTTTCTTTTCTTCATTTTTTCTTTAATAGCCATCCAGGCTCCTTTACTGAAGCTGTAAAAAGCACAGGTTATGAAAAGCAAAAGGGAAAGGCTGTTTCCAGGCAGAGGAACATGTCTCTGGGTATGTTTGTGGACTGAGCAGCACAAGAGGGGACCCCATCCTCAATATGTTTGTAGGATTCATCACACCACAGAGACCTGAATGGAGCCCTCCAGGCACAACTGTAATGTAAATATTAATTAACATTAATGATCTGTGGCCTTGCCTGTCAGCTGGAAACCAGCAAGGCTGTGTGTGGCTGAGGATATTAATTTGGTTTTGGAGCCCTGGAAGCAGAGGGACTGTCGGTACAACGAGCAGAGTGGCTTCACTCCCACTTGCCCAGCCTGCTGTGCCTCTGGGTCATCTGCAGGGAGGGAAATCACGGCTGGGATGTGATTCTGGGGCTGCTGCAGAGAGCACTGGAGGCACAGGTGCAGGATGGGCTCACAGCTGAGCTCCGTGCCCTGCTGTGTGCTCCTCGTGTTGCCAGCTCCAGGCGCGGTGCCATGGATGCGGCGTGCTGGGAACGCCGTCTGCGAGGGCTGGGTCACACTTCCAAGAGCATCTCTCACTCTCTGGGCAGGTCTGTCCTCGCTGTGCCTCGCTCCTCCTGCAGCCAGGCACTCAGCAACCCTCCAGGGCTCCAGCTGGAACATCCCAACTCCCCACTCACTCCCATAGTGTGGGCCCAACTCTCAGCATCGGCACCTCGCCTCCTCTCCCTCCCTCCCTCCCTCTGCAAGCACCTCTAATGAATTATTAATTGCAGCTCATCCAATTAAAGGGCTCCTTTCTGTTAATAATTCATGGCTGTGGTTGGCTGGCAGGCTGTGCAGCACGAGGGCTGGGGCTTGGGTGAACAGAGAGGAGTGAAGTGCAATAAAGAAAGGAAGAAATCAATAGTGGAGCACAGGCTGTACACATCCAGGAGACTCTTTATTATATCTGAGAATTGCTCTCTGTGATTGCTGCCATCATTACTTCTGTATTTATTTTTTAACGACTCGTCCATCATGAACCCCGAATACAGAACGGAAAAAAGGCCAATTGCACTAAACCAGTTAAATTCTTTAAATGCCTGGCACTGGGTGAAAGCAGTGATGAGCTCATTTTGTCTCTTCTCCCACTTAGGATGGAAGCTCCCTCATCCAGGAGCCAGTTTCACTGCTCTCTCTGTGGCTTAGGACAGATCCACTGCTTTTCCCTCTGGAAATGGACCCATCAGTGATGTTCATGGGAGTAACTCGCAGCTCAGCAGCTCTGGGACGAGTATATCAGGCAGTTCCCAGGCCAAGGGAATGCCAGCAGAGTGTTCAGAAGAAGCATGAGTGTGGTGCTACTGCAAAACCAACATTTATCACAGCAAGGAAGAAAGGAAACAGGACTGGAAACCTCTCCCAAGATCTGAGCTGGCATTAGGGAGAGGGCTGACAGCACAGTCTGGGATGGGGGCAGTGGAAGCTGTGCATGTTAGAGGGGGTACAGCCTCCACCAGGGCGGATCTGGCACGTGAAGGAAGGGACACTGCAGATTTTGGTATTGGGAGCACAATCACAGGGACAAATGCAAGCTGGCAGATTCCCAGCCTCCTTTCTATCTCAGAAAGAGGCACATGGAGAGTGCAGGGATGGGGGAGAAAGCCAGAGGAAACCAAAGTAAAAATAAGATTCACCTTTATTTTGCCAGCCATGGCAGCCCACTGAAAATAAATGCTCAGAGAGGCTTTCAACAAGGGTGTGTGGAGATGGAAATCACACTGAGACTCAAAAGCTCCTGAAAGGTGTCTCCAACACAGGGAGATGGTTTACAGCCAATAAACAACCCAGTAAACTGGTGAGGACTCTATTGAGCAGGAATTCAGCTCAAATCAAACCCCAGGGTCTGCAGAAGTCTTTTGTCTTCCTTTCACAGGGGTCATACCCCCCTTGTATAAGCTTGAGGACTATGAAGAGGAGGCCACACAGCTCCTGGGGAACTCTTTTTGCAGCCTCACCTGGTGGGGATCATCTCTTTTAAACCACATTTGATGGAAGCCATAAAACACCCATTGTTAGTGTGAGGCACAACCAGCAGTGCCTGTGGGCTGTGAGGTGATTTTAAAAGAAATCCTGACTTTGTGCAGCATCTGCTACAAGACTTCAAACCAGGGCTTTCCACCACTCTGCAAATGCACAATATTGATGAAACACCGTTCCTGCACGGCAGTGTGATGTGATTGAATCACACATTTTAAAATATCTAAGAACTCTCAAAATAATAGTTATTCTTTTTTTAATGCAAGTGATTTTAGTGCTGATTTGAGAACCCTGAGGAGAATGTGGAGTTCAGTCTTCATGGCCCATTCAGTCTTTGGTCTCTCTGCTGCAATTTCCAATTACTGCTGATTTGATTGTGGTTTCTGTGGTGTGCACCATGAGGACCTTTTACACCCAGCTGATCTGCAGCTTGGTGGATCTTCCCCAATGGACAGCAGAGAATTTGAGACTCTGCCCCCAGCCCTGTTTAAATGTTTTGCTCAGCCCCAGTTCCTGGCTCTGAAGGTGTTCAGGCTGACATCCATTCACTCATCATTTCTGTTTCCCAAAGTCACATCCTAACTCCTGGCTCCATTTACTAAATGTGCACTCTGTGTGTGGCAGATACCACCAAAATAAGGCCACAAAATTATAAATTGGCACAAAAGGAGGGGACAAACCCCATGAAACAGCAAAGGTTATTTATTGGAGGGCTCTGGGTGGCTGAGGAGGCACCTCTGGTCCAGCTCCTTGCATGAATGGCTCAGTAATCAGATACTGAACATACTCAAGAGAAAGGGCAATTAGTGAGGGTTATTTTAATATCTCAGGAAGAAGAGAGGACAAGGTGGATCTGGGCATTGCCATTCCAGGCACAGGAACCAGGTTTGGTTCCCCTCCTCAGGTTTGGGGACAGGCTCTGGCACGTGGCACACACCACTGCCAGCTGCCCCAAGCCACAGCTGCATCCCCACCCAGCTTTCTCCTTTAAAAAAGAAAAAGGGAACTGTGGACATGATTTTCCAGGTTTTTGCAGTATCTCAATTTTGTTCCCTATGTACTCAGAGATCAATTCCACAGAATGAAACCAAAGTGAACTTGTAACATCGCTGTGCTTGTAAACAAGAACAAATTCAACAGAAAATGGCAGAGGAACAAATTTCTGCTTTGTTTTTTTGGATTTTAGGTTTGTTTTTTTTTATCTTGAGTGATATTTTTATAGGGGAAAATTTATCTTACCCCAAATCTGGAGTTGAGTTATTGGAAAAATCTTGCTTTCAGCATGCTATAAAAAGGTGGAGAGGTGGGCACAGATGATGCCCCACTTCCAAACACCTCTCTGAAAGCTCCACTGCAAATCCAGCTCCCTTCCAGCACTGCTTTCTACAATTTGATTTTCTACCTGATTCTCTGCTGTTTGCTTTATGTGTCTGCTAATACATAAGTCTGTTCTTTTTTATCTTGCTTGTATTTTTGCTTTGCTTTTTTTTTTTCCCTTTCCCTGCTTAGCACTAAACTGCAGCACACGCATTGTGCTTTCAGCTGCCTGTGATCTGTCAGCAGGCCCAGGAGCTTAGTCTGAACAGGCTATGTAAATATTGTCTCAAAATTACAAATATTCAGAATGGCAGTAATATATGGGGGTTTTTGTTAAAGCATCTTGTTTCATGGGCTTAAGCACGGGCTGGGAAGCACGGAGATGTCGACGTGTTATTTGTACAAGGGACACACACTCACATGTACACAAAAGCACAACATTGTACAAATAGCAGTTCAGGCCATAAATATCTTGGCAAAATTGCTCCTGAATCAAAACAACCCCCAAAAGAGACATAATGGAAATGAAATCTGACTGCATTGCTTTGGGGGCACACACCCTGCTTGCTTTTTTTTTTTCCTTTTCCCCCCTCTGAAAATGGGTGGAAAACTCCCCGTGCTGAGGAGCCTATTCTGGATCAACACATTCAGTACCAAAATGTACCTTTGTATCTAAAAATCTGAGTGTCATGAATATTTAACGTGGGAGGAAAGAATGATTTTGTCAGTGTGTAGAGCAGTCCCAGAGAGGCTCAAATTCTGCCTGGTTTCTATTAACTCTCCTTCTCTGTAAACACACTGAGTCATTTGCTGCAGGAGAGGTGTGTGAGCACCGGCAGGGAAAGGCACATGGGTGTGAAGAAAAATCCCCACTGCCATGCAAAGGGAGAGAAATGGATTGGCTGGGCAAGGTGCTGCCTCCAGCCTCAGTCCTGGCTCTGCACAGCCAGGTTTGAGCTCAGCAACAGCACAGATTTAAAAGGTCTGTACTGCTAAAAAATATGAAGCCTGTCTGTACACACTGACCAACCTCCCACAGGGTAAATCAGAGCCCCAGAGCCACCCAAGGGGAGCCTCACATTGGTGCAAATGTGAAAGAAAATATCTTTCCTCTTCTCATCTCCAGGTGTTTCAAACCAAACTTGTTCCCTGTGCAAAGACATGGAGGTTCCTGGGATGTGATGGGCACCCATGGTGTTCACTTGTGAGCCACGTGAACACCATGAAACCTCCACACTGCAAACAGAATGAGGGGCAGGACCTGCCTCTGGTTTTGTGAGCCTGGCTTGGGGAAGCCTCTGAACTCAGGCAATCATAGCAGTACATGTTGAAGGCAGCAAAGCTCTAAGTTAAACATGTCTTAAGAATCTGGCTGTGCATCAGAGCACCAGCAACTCCAGTTTGTTGTTCTCCACTCTGATTCTCTCTGTATTTGCTGAGACCACTCTGTATTTCAGAGTCCTTACTCCAGCCTTTGGACAGCAGCAGGGCTGGGGAGGTGTAAATTTAAACCTCCCTGAGCTGAGAGTGGGATAACTTTTGGGCAATATGGAAAGGGAGATTATCCTGGGGAGAGGAGGGTGCTGCTGCCTTCCCTGCCCAGCACATCCCAGGGGTGCCCAGGGTACTGCAGGTTTAACAGGATTTGTTCCTTCCATCTCTCCAATACTCCAGCTTTCATATGACAAAGGACACAGTGCTGATATATTCTGCCTGGACCAGTTGTGCTGTTTTACAAAGGGAGCTGGCTTGGCATCAGCCAGCAGCTGAGAATTTTATCCTAAGTTGCTTTTTCCCTCCTGTGTCTACCATGCAGGTGCCTGGAGCAGCCTTTGAGATGGGCTGCTGGTACCAGGCTGCCATCCAGAGGGGAAAGACACAGAGCTGGGAGCACCAGGCACTCACTGCAAAAGGCACTACAGGGACAGCTCTGGTCAGGAAATCAAAAGCAGGTTTACAGCTGGGGTAAAGATGGGTTTTGAGAAGGCTCAGATGTTTAAAATCATTTTCAAGATCCTGCTGGCTTGAAGCAAACACTTGCTCCAGAATATCTTCTGATGAAAATGAAGATCATGAGCAGCAGCAGAATTTGCAAATGCAAGAAATAACAATAATTGTTGCATATGGCACTTGTCACTGAGCACTCTGGATCTTTACAGCTCTGCTCTCTCTGTTTTGGGGGTAATAACTCATTGTCTGGCCATAAAATTGAGCTTTTCCCTGCACAGGATTCCAGACCTAGCCCTGGACTGTGTCACTCGAGTCTTTCCAGGCAGAGGTGGCCAAAACCATGGCCAGGACACAGAGCAGCTGTTCCCTGCTGTTTGAGCAGGGCCTGTTGGGTGTCTGCTCCCCAAACCCCCAGACCATGCCCCTCCATGGCAATAAGATGGACACACTCCAACAGGACAGACAAACCCATACATTCCACACCTGACAGCCTTTTCCACCCATGGGCTCTGTGTGTGTGCTCAGCTGGACACATCTGTGCACATATTCAGGGCTTTTGAAGGGTGCACATATGAATTTATGCCAGTGTAGCCATTGCACATAAATGCACAGCCTCTTGCTCTCTCTGTAAATTCAGTGTGATCAATAACATTTCTAGTGCAGGGGGTGAGAAAAGTGCCTTGTTAAACTAATAATTGCACAGGAACCAAATCCTTTCTAATAAAATCTTTTAAAACCGTTCTAAAATTTCTACTCCAAGGCCACTTTTCCTGTGAGACCTGTAATTATTGAGAGTGGAAAGAAAGGAGAATAACTGGCCTCTTAGCAGCTGCCCAATGGAAATAAAAATGGGGCTGCACTGAGAAAGTGGCCCCTGTGGAGTCTCCTGATTGAGACACAAACCTGTGGCTTGTGCTGTCCATCTCCTCTCAGGGTTTATAATTAAAGCTGTATTGCTGTTTATATTCCAGCAGCACCTGAAGGCCCCATGCAAAAGGTGCTGTGCAAACAGAGAGGCAGCAGCCTCTCTGCAAAGGATTTACAGCCCTGAGAGATAAAGTGTGCAGAGGGGAGGGCTGTGCAGAGGGGTGAGGAAGAAGAAGGACAGAGAGTCCTTCAAGGCAGAAGCAAAAGGGGCCAAACAGCTGCCACTCAGCCTCTCAGATTTAATCTCCAAGAAACACAAACGTGGCTTGACCCAGGCAAATGCATTTCATATTTATGGATGTGATCACCCTACAGGGCAGCAGTGATGCCTCAGCCTCAGAGGTTTTTGGTACCTCTCAGGTATTATCTGACTGCAGGAATCCCCTAAGTGAAGCGTATTTAGAGCAGTGAAAACACCCTTGCCCCAAGCACAGCTCCAAGGAGGCTTCCCTGGAGTTGGGAAGGGGCAGGGCAGCTGTTGTGTGCTGCTGGTGCATGTCATGCAGGTCTTGATCCAGGCAAGGAAAATCTGGGAGGTCTGTGCCCACTGCTGACAGAGGCAGAGGATGCTGACATGGTCTGGGAGAACTGGAGAGGAGGAACCCCCAGGCTGAGGGTGTTGTTGTGCATCTCTACAGCAAATCCCATTGCACTGAGTGCAGTGAGGGTCACTCCCAGGCAGAGCCAGCAGGGCACTGTGCCAGCACCCTGTGCCCA
>NC_031785.1:7274585-7285342 GCF_001522545.3 Parus major
CAGCACCCTGCCTGCAGTCCCTGGAAAATCCACCTGTGGGTGAGGCACGATCCTCTCTGACAGAGCCATTGTTTCTGTGAGGCTTTTCATTAGCTGGGGAGCCATCCATCCCAGTGCTACAGGGAAGGAAGGCAGGAATCAGGAAAGTTAGCGAGTCGTGGGCTGTGTTTGGTTAAACAGTGTCTTCAGGCTCCACAACTAATGCATATGGAAGGGGGTGTGATGTGGGGACACTCAGCTTCCTTCCTCCGAGTTAATTAACCTCCCTCACCCCCGTGCTGTTATAGACACAGACACTTCTGCTGCATATGTCAAGGGCATAATTAGCACAGGCTGAGCAAACCACACACAGGATGGAAACGTGCCTGCAAGATGGACACAAGTGACAGGCAGGCATGGGCAGGGACAGCGAGCCTTGGCACAGTGACCCAGCAGGGCAGGAGTAAATCTGCTGCTGGATGGGGAGATAAGGGCAGCCCTCTCCCCATTTCCTTCAGCTGCTGTCTGCTGGGAGCCTGCAGCCACCAAAGGATTCACTCCTGGGGGGATGACAAGGGCTAGGAGCAGCTCAGTGATGGAGAAATGTCTGTCTCAATTTCTATTCAAATCACACCCTCAGTATTCCCAGTGTCTTGGTGCCCAGAGGGCACAACCTTCCTCCCTCCATCACCCAGATCCTCAGGGTCACACAGGAGAATTTCTGCACCCTCCCTGGCCCCTCTGCAGCTTTGCCCAGCCCTCAGCTCCCAGCACCTCTGCAGCCACCACCTCGCCACCCCCAGTGACCTCAGCCCCAAATTCCCATCCTTTGGGACCCTGACATCCCTGCTGTGAGGAGAAGGGAAGGGAAGACTGAGGAGATCAGAGGGAAACTGCTCTGCCTGGGGCAGGTCTGCAGGGATGGATCCCTGGGGAGGTGTCCAGCACTGCTCACACTGCTTGTTCCATGGGACCACTGCCCCTCACTCCTCAGCCTCAGGGACCCTTCCACGCCTGCTGATCAATTCTGTCCATGCTGGCTCCTGCTCTTCCATCCACTCCATTTATTGCTTCCCCTGATGCACCTCTCCCATCGATTTCCAGCATCCTGGGGTCACCCTGCTCCACAACTGAACATCCCAGGGCCAGTGTCACTCGGATCCCTGAGTGGAAGATGTGGGAGGAACAGAATGGAGAGAGCTGATGATTCCCTGCAAGGCCTCCCCTCTTCTGCAGCTCCCAGCTCCCGACATCACCTCCTCCCTTCTGCCCAGAACCACAGAACACACATGCAAAACATCCCCAATTCTTAAATGTTGCTGTTTTAGAGAAACTTAGTGCTTGTTCCAGCTGCAGACACTAAATCATCCCTCTCCCCTGGACGTGTGCTGAGGAAGGGAGGCTGGTGATGAATGGGGCTGTCCATGCTTACACTGGGAGCAGCACAGCTGTGTGAATCTCCCTGTGAAACCAGAGCTCTGGGCAAACCTGGCATCCCCCCTGCTTCCTCCCCTCCCAGTGACACTGACTGATTGTCCACTTTTGCAGGGCACTGCCCAGCACCAGCCATGGCTCCCAGCACCTCCAGAAAGTGAGGAGGAGGGGGTGAACCTAACCTTAGAGTCATCAGAATTCCTGCATTTCCTTGGCAAGCCATAATTCCTGTGGTGACTTTGCAAAGAAGCAGGCCACAGACATAAAAGAGAAGTGCTGGAGAATTGGAAGTAAGAGGGAGGAGGAGAAAGGGTAGCCTGGATTTTCCCTGCAAGGAAATGCAGCCAAGATATTGAGCACCTGTAGCACTTTTCATCCTTCAGACAAATTCTCAAGGCAAATATTGATGCCATTAAATATAATGGAGTGTAACCAGACTGCAGTTCTCTGCACAGAGCTCTTGGACTGGGGCTTTAAGAGAGCTTAAATTGTTGGCAAGGCTTAGGGAATGTATGGAGAACCCACACAGGCTCCCCACACCTTTCCTGCTTCCCAGAGAAGCTGTCTGCCCCATCCCTGGAAGCTTCAAATCCAGGCTGGATGGGGCTGGGAGCAAGCTGGGATAGTGGAAGGTGCCCCTGCCCATGGCAGGGGGTGGAATGAGATGGTTTTTAACCCATTCCAACCCAAACCATTGTAGGATTCTGTGTTTCATGCCTGCCTTGATGTACATGGCTGCTGCCTTCACTTGGTGGTTCAATCTCAGCCCTAAGGAGACAGAAATGTGTAGTTCTCCCAAAAAATCTGGATGCAATCCTGCCCCTGAACTTCCCTCTCTCCTAGCAGATTCCAATAGTTATGGACATTTCCCTTTTGTTCATGACCTGTATGCCTGTAAGCCAGCAGGAAAGTTTCCAGAGATGATCCTGGTCTGTCAGGGGCTCCATTGCAATTACCACACCTCAGCAGAATGCTTTGCTTTCACCAAATCACCAGGAAAAATAGAGAGGAAAATAGGAGAGTCCCAAATCAGTCAGAACAATTCTGATCATCTCCCCATTCTCCTCCTTAGCTGATGGAGATGTGCTGTGCACCAGCAACAGAATTCTGGAAAAGGGAATGAGCTCAGGGCTCAGCCCACAGGCATGGAGGGGAAACAAGGGGCTAAAGAAGGGAAGATGTTGAAATATCAATGAGATATCAAGTTCAAGATGTAGAACTTTATATAAAAAGATTTAACTTAGAGCAGTAGGATGAGTGGCTTCACTGCACAGGGAGGCCCTGGGAATGTGTCTGAGGAAAGGCTCTTGGCCCTGTGGTTTGGAGAGGTGACAGCATGGGAGATGAAGAGGAAAAGGTGAATAATCCACACAGGCAGCTCCTGGAGCAGAGCAGAGGAAGGGTCACCTCGAGATCCCAAACTCAGTCCCACAGGTGCCATCCACACCTGGAGTCCTTCCAACCCAGAGCAGTGCGAGCTGGAGATGGACTAAAGTCCATTGGACTGAATGGATTTTATCCATTCTAAATATCCATTCTAAATATCCATTTCTAAAATCCATTGGACTAAAATCCAGAGCTCTGCAGTCAGAGCAATCCCTCCCCACCATCACGGGCTGAGTGACTCCCTGAAGGGGGAAGAGAAGGAGCTGCAAATGGAAAATGGCATTTTCAATATGCTGGAGTGTCTGGGGAGGAGAACGAAGGTAGACTCAGGGAAAGGCAGTGAGAAGAATGGCAGGGAGCTGGGAATGGCTCCTTGCCTTATTCCTATGCTGCTCCACTCCACACTCAGATAAAGTGGTCCCTTCTCTCCAGCCTTCTCCTTTCTAGTCACACACTCCGTTGGTTAATTCTCTCCTCGTCGAGATCAGAGATTAGATAGAGCCTGGATTTATAGCTAGTGAAAATAAAAAGAGCTGCTCCTATCAAGGATTCAAATGATTAAATATCCCACCATAGAAATACTTTTAACTTCACTTACAGTACAATTTCACTTACACGCTGATGCAGTTGACAGCGCCAACAAAAGCTGCTTGAGTAATATGGGGCCTGAAGAGAGAGAGAAAGGAGCTGGAGGAATGACAACAAGGGATAGAGACAGAAATGGAGGGAGAAAGAGAGAAATGGGATTAGATAGTGAGATGTAGAGAGAGGAAAGGAAAGGCAGAGAAAGAGAAGGAAAGAGGAGGTTGGCTCTCTCTGCCTGCAGCATTAAAAGTACAAGAGCTAAACCAATTAAACAATGAAAAGAAAGCAAAGGATTAAATGAAGGGCTATGTAAAACAGCTCCTCTAATCCAGCTCATTTACTGCTCTTTACTCTCCATTTCCCTCTCATGTCGATCCTCAACAGCAGCAGCCTGGCTGTGCCTCGCCCACGCAGGGTCCTGCTGGCACCGTCTGTGCCCTTTGTGCTCCTCTTCCTCCCAGGGCTGCCCAGCCTGGGGACAGCAGAGCTGGGGGGTGACAACACCAGCCTGGGGATGCTCCATGGCAGAAGGAGCCTGTCCTGAGCTGTGGCCTCACCCAAGGCTGGGCAGGGAGAAGCCCAGCAAAGCCCGAGAGCTTTGCTGTGAATCTGCCCCCAGCACCCCCCAAACAGGGCCAGGCAGGGGCTGCTGAGCTCCTGGTGCTGCTGGAGAGCCACATCTGGACAAAGACTGAGATGCTGTGGTGAACCAAAGGACAAAGAGGAATTTTCAGGGCAGTTTCTGCTCCTGCCTTCTCCGTGGCTCCTCTTTTCCCTCAGTCCCTTCCTTTTCCCAGGTGCACAGACACAGGAGCTGTGAGGCTCGGAGCAGACACGGCCCCATCACACGGCATTTCTGCACCTCTGCCCAAGGCACAGCCTTCCACAGCTTCCAGCATGGGAAGAAGCATTTCCAGATCCACAGCTCCTCCATGCCCTGCTGGGATCCACCACAGCTCCCCTCGTGTGCTCTGAGGGTCAGGGTGTCCTGCAGAAACCACAAAACCACAGCCCTCATGGTGACTGGTGGCTAAAACACAACTAACAGGACATGGATGGGGACAAACATCACTCACCCACCTTCTCATTTCCCCCTCTCTTTCTCCACTTGTCTGATGGCCAGGAATGATTGTTTCTTTTCTGGTTACTTCCTCCAGTTCTGATCTCAGCCTCAGGGAGAGCAAAGGGAGCGCAGAGCGCGTGGTTTGGGGAGGGATGCTGGGGGAAGTGTGGCTCCCTGGAGGAGGTTATCTGTGCCTGGTCACTGTCTGCAGGGATGCAGTTCTGTTTGGAAATTACTTTTTTTCCCCTTCAGCACTCCAGAGCTACAGATCATTTGAATTCACCCTCTCCTTCCCTTTCAGGAGACAGAAAGGCCCCAGCCGTACTTGAAATGAGACAGATGCTTATGGAATTGTGGTTTTAAAAGCATTTTTCAGTTCAGTTCTCTCCTTTTCTACACACAGCAGTCCAATGTGAGCTGACTAATAAATGCATTATCTTTTTTTTTTCTTCTCCTTTCCTAGGAGGGTTTGATATGGCAGCTCCATAGATCACCTTGGTCTCCGGGGATATTTCTGCCCTAAACAAAATGGAAATTGTCTGCCCCTTCACAAGCCCTCGGTGACTCATACAATAAAGAGAGGCCATAAATATTTGGGTAATTACAGTCCCTTCACCTAAATTCCATAAGAGGCAGAGCACTTTCTTACTGGGCCCTTAAATGGCTGTGGTGTGTTGTTGTTCCCAGCCCTGGCTTGGGAACCTGATTCCCCCTAAATGGTCAAGCTCCAAAGATCTCTTCCCAAGTAGCCAGCAAAGGTTGGGAATGTTGCATAGCAAAAGGGTGAAAAGTTATTTTTTGAATAAAAATTAGATCATGGAATCACAGTTTGGGTTGGGAGGGACCTCAAAGATCATCTCACTCCACCCCTGCCATGGGCAGGGACACCTTCCTCTGTCCCTGGTGGCTCCCAGCCCCATCCAGCCTGGCCTTGGGCAATTCCAGGGATCCAGGGACAGCCACAGCTTCTCTGAGCACCCTGTGCCAGGGCCTCACTGCCCTCACAGGGAAGAATTTCTTCCTAATATCCAATCCAAGCCCACTCTCTTTCAGTTTGAAGCCATTCTCCCTTTTCCTGTCACTCCATCCCTTGTAAATTGTCCCTCTCCATGTTTCTGGAATCTGCTGGAGCCAGGCCCTGCAGTGCAGTGACAGCCCTGGAGATTAATGCATTTTATAATGATATTATTACTGCTTTGGTGTTAATATTTTACTGCTTGTTGTCACCACTCTATGAGGCAGATCCAGCTGCACATATATCTGCTCTGGATGGTCTGCAGCCTTTTCTGCCTTCCCTAGGATGGTTACACCAGGCCCATGCTACAGCTGTTTGCTAAAAATTACCAGAGAGACCAAAACAGGGAGTGTGCATTTCAAAAAGAACGGTTCAGTGAAAGTTTGAGCTGTTTTATTTCCTCCCCTCCTTCCCTGTCTCCTCAGGGAGGATTACAGGATGGGAAAGAACCCTTTTAAAAAAGCCTGGCTTGAAATCAGGATGTCTGGAGCTGCCCTGGCTGCACTGCTGCCCCTTCCCCAGGGCTCAGCTCTGCTCTTTGATGACCTCTTGCAGCACAGCCAGGGTGACAGATGTGACAGGCTCCCTCTGCCCGTGGCAGTCAGACAGACACGGGGTGTTTTTCTATAAAGTGTTTTACCTCCCTGGCTGCCTGGGACCCTCTGGGGAGCAGCACAGTCACTCTCCTGCAGCCAAACCCAGCTCCTTCCAGAGGTTTGAGCAATCCTGGAGCTCGGTATCAAACTTTATCAGTCACAAACTTTTCATACCAAATTTTGTTTCATCAAATGCTTCATTTTCTCTTCTGTTTCTTCCTCGCTTCTCTTTTCTTCCTGCTACTTGGGATTTTTTTTTTCTTTCCTTGCTATGGGTGATGGGGCTTCTAATCAGCACTTTCCATGTCTAATTGCCTCATTGTGAGCTTCTCCCTGAACCTGTCAGACACCAGCTCACACTTCTTGCCTTACTTGTCACAAGAAAAATTGTTCTTTTAAATGTGTCTGGGAGAGACACAAGGACATGGAATGCTCCAGGGAGAGAGGAGGATGGAGGAGTGACTAACTGCAGCTACCCAGGGCATGGGATTTCTAAAAGCTGCCCCTCCCCAGCTTACCTGGAGAGACACAAACACAGCAAAAAGACAATTCTCTGTCTCAAAGACATCAGAGTCCAAAGTCTGTTGACACTGGAAAGTCCCTGCGGAAGTTGTGGCTGCTGTGATTATAGCACAGGATGAGTGGATTACTCGGTGAAACAAACCATCCATGGCAGGAGGGATTATTTTCATGTTAGAGGGAGGTCTGGGGACTTTAAATACTAATACTCCATTAATGATTAATGTATCTCTTGCATGCGAACCAGCTTGATGACCTGTTCCCTCCCTGCCCCAATCACAAGTAGACAAAAAAAGTTTGTTTTTGCTGCACAAGCTTTGCATTCATGGGAGAAATCCCCGTCCTGCTCACAGGGCTCTGAATTCCACCTCCCACTTTCAAGTCTGTTACCCACCTAAATTAGATTATTTGTGGAGCAGGTTGAAGCTCACCCCTGGTGATAGCAGGGCAGTGTTTCAGGCCGAGGTATTTGTGGTTGTCATCTGCTGATAAGAAGATAACAGTGTGCTTCCACTGACACATGAGCTTGAGAGCTGGCAGAGAGATAGAGAGAGGGGGTTATGTGTTTGTGCAGCTCAGCTCAGAGCTCCCTTGCTAAGATAAATGATGACCTTGCTCTCACCTCCACCTGCTCTGGCTCAGATTAAGCAGGTGACAAAGCTGATGTCACATCTCCAGGTTTTGCCTGCAGTAATTTGGATGGTTCCACTTCATGGCAGTTATATGATAATGGTGACACATTGGTCTTGTCCTTCACGTTTACTCCCACAAGATTTTGTCTGTGAGCCACTTTTGCCCATGGTCCCTCTCACCTCCTCAAGAATTAGTCAGGGGGTGAGGTTTTATTCCCAGTAAATAACACCTTAAAGCATCTGTGCCTTGCTCACAAGTGGAGGAATCACAGCAGATTCTTTTTCCAGCTTTCTCTTTGTGCTGTGGAGGACTTTTTGGGGTGGGGCTCAGAGAGACCCCCATGGCAGTGACATTTTCAGAGCCAGCTCTTGGGAACATTGGCAGGAGAAGGTGTCCAGGAGCTCTCAGTGGTGTTGCTCTGTTGCTGTCTCTCTCCTGGGGCAGATTTTAAGAAGTTTCCCCAAGTTCTCCTCTACCTGCTCAGGATTTTGTGACTTTCTGACCCTCTGCAGAGCTGGGAGAGCTGGCTGCTGACAGGTGAGGTGGTTACAGAGCAGCTCTCACCTCCTGGGGAGGCACAAGCACAGAGATATTTAGCAGGACACACTCAGAGGGCGAAGAAGAGAGGGGGAGAGATTGACTGGGGGCCATGGGAAGTGACACGCCTGTCAGAGACTGACGGGAACCTGCACATTTAGGTGTAAAAATATTCCTTCAATCAAGGCAGGATCTGTGACTCCCAAGGACAAAGCTAAGGCAGCGTCTTCTCCTTGTCTCAGAAAATTAATTTAGAATAAAAAAGTGTGGAGAATTCCAGAGCAGGAGGGAAGGAAGGAAAGAGATCAAGCCCCTCTTGTCTCTGCACCCATGGACTGAAGTTACTCCCAGGAGCAAAACTTCTGCTTCGTGCCCTAACACACAGTTAAAACCCCCAGAGCTGATGGCAGCCTCAATAAAGTGATTTTACCTTTAAATCACCTCCTGTCCTGGTGCCCAGGAGGGCACCCAGCAGCCTCCAGCCCACCCCCAGCCCCACAGCTCCTGGCAGGGTCAGGGTGACGCCTGTGCCCCGCTCCTGCCACGTTCCACCAGAGTTGTGGGAAATAAAACAGAGCTGAGTTTGGCTTTTTTTTCTGATTAGCCCAATAATTCTTTTGCTGCACTCTTCAAATCCCTCGCTGCCTGAGCGTGGGATACAAATGACTCCACCTATGCATTTCATGGCATTTGTGAATCATTAGGCCTCACTTAAGAGGGTTTACATCACTCCACGCTCATCTTTCTCCTCCTAGCCTAATTCTGGGCTTTGGCCAAATAGCATTCAGGCTTCACTTCCATCCCTTTACCTTCTTTATGCATTATTGAATTATTCAGGCACTTTCTATTGGGATGAATTGGAAATACACAATGGAAAAGGCAGTTTCTCAAAGGAAAAATTTACATTTTCTGGAGCTGCTTTGTTTATTTGGAAAAATCAACATGCAATCTAAACTTTCTAGCTGAAAAAAAAAAAAGATTGATTAAAAATAGAACCATGGCTCGAATGTTTCCATTTTTTAAATGCTTTGCTTGAAAGCAGTCAAACAAAATAATGAACTTATTTTAGTTATGACACACTAAACACCACCTCATACAAAACTGGGAGCTGGACACCTCCAGCTAAGATTTCTGGAGAGGAATTCCTCTTGTGGTTCACAGATATCAGGTTCATTGCAGAATAATTCAAATTATTCTTTGGAATTCTATTTTTTGCAGCAGGATTCTGCAGCTCCAGAAAGGAATGCATCACTAAAGACAAAGAGATATTTAATACTGAACTGTACTGAAACTTTCAGGGACATCCAGGAAATCAAACCAAAGTATTTAATTTACTTTGATGTTGTTTTGGTTTTGGGTTGATTTTAGTCCTTTAATTTTTCAAAAGTGGAAGTAGTTACAATGGAAATATTAAAATTTCAGTGTTTTTTTTCACTTTGCAGCTTTTTTTTTTTTAGATTTTCTCATCTATAATAAATGTCTAATTAAAATTTTTATTGCAAGCTAGGAAAAAACCCGGGCTAGAAATTCCAAATGGAGCTCTGTGCTGCTTTTTACGATGACAGAAAATGAAGACCCAGCAAAAAGAAGAATTGGAGTGAGATTCTTTTCCCACATGTTGATCACAGTGGGCTCACAATAATGAATTTAAGAGTTTTGGGCAGGTACAAAGCAGGGATCATCACTGTTTAGTCTGAGAACAGAAGCTTCACAAGGACAATCCTCCCTAGAGAGGAGCAGCGTGAAATTTCAGCTGTGCCCAGGTTCCAGCTCCATCCTCACTGAGCTTTTGGCATTTCCATCCCAAGTCTGTGGTGGTGGGATAAAAGCCTGGCTCACTCCAGAGGTTCCTGGGGGACAGCTGAGTTTTTGAGATGTGCCTGGCAGAATTCACCTCATGACCCCAGGGGAACCCTGGACATCCTGATCATCCTCACCTGGTCCCTTCTGTACCCCACACATCCCTCTTCCCACCCTGCAGAGGGATAAATGCAAAGGGATTCTGTGCCCTGGGTGCTTTTGGGGGATTTTTATCATCAGGAGGATTCATATTGATTTTGAACTGGTCTTGTTTGCCTGAACTCTGGAGCTGGCAGAGTCTGGGCATCATTTCAATCTGCTCAGCACTCCCGGGGGTAGGGTGCCCTCTTTTTATTTTTAAGGCATGTAATAAAGAACAAAATTAATTCCATGTCTGATTTATGCCCAAAGCCACCATTCTTTGTTCTTCCAGCTGAGATTTGATTGGATTTCATTAGTTTCTTTCCCATAGAGGCAGGTAATTTTCTTCAGGTTTGAGTTGGAGCGTTTCTGTGTTTGTCAGGGGTTTGAGGTTGTTTTGTTTTTATTGTTAAATAGCTGAGAAACAAATTCTAATATTTGTCTTTATGAAGTCATTCAGACAAAAATAAAGAACACACCTTTTTAAAGTCAAAAGCACTGAAGTTTTGCATAGATAAATCTGTTTGATATGTCTTTTATTTTGCTATTTATTGACTCTCCTATGTCATTAAAAGGTATCATCATGAGATGCTTTTGGCACATTTATAACACACCCAGCAAATGATTTACTCACCCACTGTCTTTCAGACCTGCATTGTCTAACAATTCCAGCTTAGCAGCTTTAATCTAACAAAAAATTAAATAAAACCAGAGTAGATATGGCTAGATGAGCTGGTGAATGGCTTTCCTACCTGATGCTTCCAGAAAGAAATAAAATATTCCTCCCTGATCTGTTGATGCCACCTTTGAGAACAGGTTGGCGTAAGGAGATGGCTGGGGTTGGCAAGGCCAGGTTCTGGGAGGAGAGATAACAGGGACACACAACACACACCAGCTTATCAGAGCTGAGCCTGAACTAAAACCTGACTCCAGAGTCCACTACTCGTGTAAAACGAGTCTGAGTGTCACCCTGGAGACATGGAAGAGAAGAGAAGAGAAGAGAAGAGAAGAGAAGAGAAGAGAAGAGAAGAGAAGAGAAGAGAAGAGAAGAGAAGAGAAGAGAAGAGAA
>NC_031785.1:7285512-7311580 GCF_001522545.3 Parus major
GAAGAGAAGAGAAGAGAAGAGAAGAGAAGAGAAGAGAAGAGAAGAGAAGAGAAGAGAAGAGAAGAGAAGAGAAGAGAAGAGAAGAGAAGAGAAGAGAAGCTGGAGTAATAACTGAGGACAATGAAGTTGATTGGCAAAAGCATCATAAGGTGATAACAGAACCGAGTTTAACCCAAACTCCAATCCTCCTCTACATTACAAGACCAACTTGTCCTTGATGTTTTCATGGGCTCCACCAGCCAGAGGAAAGATTTTTATCATGCTTTAAGGAGCCCAAGGCAGTGTGTGCCCAGCTGGTACCTCTCAGCCTGCAAACTGCCAGCCCAGCCCTGCTTCCACCAATGCAAGAAGGAATTTCATAGAAATCCACAATTTCTTAAAGTTCTGAGACCACAGCTTGCAACTAATTATAGAAATAAATAACTAGTGACTGGAGCCATCTGTTCTTTATTCGACAGTGCCTTTCTTCTCCAGGAAATCAGCACACCTGCAACCTCTGTGTCTTCCTGAGGATGGGTCACTCTGCCCTCTAAACCACAGATGAATTGCTGGAGCACAGGCAACCCTCTGGAGATGGTGCTGCTCATCTTCCTTCTCCTCACCCCCAGGGGAAAATAATTAATATGCTCAATTGAGTTTCATTAGTTACTCGGGTTGAGGGGAAGCAGGGATGAGGAGGAGCAGTAGTAAATAGATATTTATCACCTCAGTTTGAGGCTTATTTTTGGGGCAGATCTTGGGAGGTTTGGCTCCCCCAGCTGGGTGGATCCTCCGTGGCAGAGCAGGAGTCAGAAGGTGTGGAACAGACATCACCCAAAAGCATCACCCAAATGCAGACAATTTAACACAAGCTTTCCCAAGTCTCCAGAGGAGGTTAAATCAGGCCATAATGTGGGAAATTCTATTTTCTCTCTCTTTTTCCTCCCTGCTCTCATATTTCCCTTGGTTTGATCTTTGGCATTGAGGTGTTCTGTTCAGCTACGATCATGGGAATGAATTTTAAAAGGATTATTAATTTTACTCTTCTTTTTTTTTTTTTTCAGTTTGACTTTTAGCTTAAGTCAAAAATATTTCAGGTCTTTAGAGACATAATTAGACATATTGTCCTTAACCAAATGCCAGATAATTTGTACGCACTTGAGGTAAATCTTTTGCTGGAAAGGTAGGCAAATATTGAAGTATGTAATGAAAATGAAAGGAAGCATGAATAAAAAAAAAACCCACACAAAACTATTTTAAATCTTTTAAATTACTTTCTCTTCTTCCCTCTCATTAGTAAATATTTTAGTTATTCTTGCCCTGAATAAATCCTCCTTTCAGGGTTTCTTGTGTGTCTTTCTCTCTCATTAACTTTTTTTTTTTTTAAATAAGTCATAAAGACCTGGTTATTTTTAAAGTTCACATTTTATACATGATGCAGATGCAGGGACCAGAGACAGAGAGGCAGCAGCGTTGTTAATTCATTCCGGGAAGGGATTTTTTTCTTCCTATCTTTAGATGAGAAGGAGTTTGCTTTTGGCTGAAAACATTCAAAGTAAGTGCAGCACTTTGGGAAATAGCACATAAAGGGACTTTAGAGGGAGGGAGAAATGAAAAGGATGGAAAAGTCAGTGACAGAGGTAGTCAGAGAATTTACAAATTATTTTCTCTGACAATGTAGACAGCTCCAGGAGGCTGCCTTCTCTTTCAGGATAAAGTCACTTGTCATTCCGTTAGGGAAAGACAAGGGATGTGTCAGGAGTTATTTGAAATGTAAAGTATTGTTTTTAGCTTTTTTCTTGCTCATTATTGTAGTAGCAAAGTGCTCTCCCTGTGCTGATGGAGAGGCTGAGATTGCAGCAGGGATGGGAGGCTGCAGGACCACGGGGGCTCAGAAATTCCCAGGGCTGGGATAGACCATGGAGAAAAAAAGGATTTGGGGACCTCCAGGTTTGAAGATATGGGGCAAAGGAGTAGGTTTGTACCAGGAGTGAGGGGAAATGGGGATTATGGATAGCTCTGAAATGCTGATCAGCTCAAGAAGGACTGCAGGGAAGGGAAACAACCCAGCACCAGGGACCCCCTAAGGACACAGGGACACCAAGAGATGATCAGATGAAGGGGAGCACTGTTTGTCTGTCACAGGCCCCCCTTCTGTGCAAGTTCTCTCTGCCTTCTCCCTCAGGCTGGGCTCCTTTAGCGCTCTGCCTGTGCTAAACAGGAATATTCTTCCCAGAAAACTCCTGGGTGAACTTTCTCCCCTCTGCACCAGTCCTGCTTGGAAGCATCACAGGAATGCAAAGTGCAGCACAGACACAGAGCAGCATTGCTCTGTACAGCAGGATCTTTCTTCCCACATTCCCTAACCATTCCAGACTAACCCAACTATCCAAATGAAAAATCCCCACATTCTTTCTCTGGGCACTTCAGATACTCCCAACTTCTCATCCCCAACCTACCCTGCCCTGCTCCCACTGCTAAGGAAGTTTCAAACCAACTTTCAATTCAAACCCCGATGCTGAGGGACTCTGGAGCCAGTGGCAGAAGAAACTGCAGGCCCTGGGAAAGCTGGTTTGTGGAGAACACAGTCCCTGCCAGTCCCTGGAGTGCTCTGCTGGTCCCGGCTGTCCCAGCTTTCCCTCTTTAGCCTCTCCCTGTACAGGCTGCACCTAGCAAGGGCACACCGGTGGCAGATAAGAATCTGGTAACCCGTGGCAACAAAGTTCCTTTAGAAAACGGGTAATTCCCTAAATGAACACGCCTTTTTTCACTTGTTGGAAATGGGGGAGAAGAGAGGATAAGAGGATGGAGAAAGGCACCGGGTGTGTTTGTGTGGACAGGACCACAGGCATCCCTGGCTGCTGCAGGATCTGACAATTTGCACACCCGTGGGCACATTTCTCTTTCCAGCAGCTCTCACAGGACCTGGGGGTTTGGATATCCCACCAGCAAGTCCTTCCACATCTCTCCGTGCCAGGCTAAACCCGCAGGGACAGGCTGAGAGGGACAGAGGAGCTCAGGCAGAGGCACAGCCAGGGCAGCAGACAGGGAGCCGGCTGTTTGTGCAAGTCGCTGTTACAGGATGAGGCTGATTATATTCCATTCTGGATTTGATTAGATTGCATAAGTAGACAGACCGGCAGAAATGAGCTGCCTGGGAGAGCAGGACATTTAACTAAAGGTCAGACAAAATTGCCCTGGAAACTGGTAGGTAGAGAGAAGTGTGGAGATGGAGGTGCAGCGGTGAGGGCTGGCTGCTGGTACAGACACGGGAACAGAGCTTAATTGCTGGAATTTCTGAGAGCTTTGTACAAGCCTCACCCCAGAGGTGCCCTACATAAACTCCTCTGTTCTGAGCCCTCACTCTGCAGTGCTCCCCTTCCACAGGAGCACCCCAAATCCCCAGGGCACTGCCCACTCTCCCTGCATGGCCACGAGCATCCTCTGATGAGCATCCCTTCTTGGATCCAGCTGACCTGACCACAGAAGAAGGAAAACACAATATTCCACTCCTGGGATGGCAAATCCAGTTAACAGCCTCACCAAAGGGAAATATTTTCCCTGCTAACAAAACCAAACCTGCACGGGAAGTGACACTCACAGGCTGTGTTGACAGCACCTGAATTATTTTTAATATATATTTTTCTCCCTCCTAAATTAACTTTTCCTTTAAATATATTTTTCCAGCAGGCCAAATAATTGGATTTTTCTTTGCTAAAAGAAGGGAACATAAATTACTCCTGTTGGGTACAGATTAGGTTATGGGATTTCTTTTCTTCTGTCACCATCAATGCCCCAATGTCAGAGAGCTTTAATATTTAATGCATTCCTAATTAGTCTCCATTGGCCCAGGGCACTTAGCAAAACCTGACACCAACCATCGAGTCAAGTTCATTTAGAGAGCACAATCACCCCACCATCATTTCCACAGTGCAGCTGGATTAGCCATGAGATTCCCTTCCCAACCCCCAGCCTTGCTCCCACCTTCCCACAGTTGAAAGTTAATTATGGGGAAAATAAAAAAAAAAAAAGAAAAAACAGAGGATTTGATTCCAGTGACAGAAGATACAAATTATCTCATTTGGTCAGGGCAATGACATTTCCAAATTCCTTTAATCTCTAGGAAGCTCGGCTGTGTTGAGCGGTATTTACTGGCGGATGTCGCAGCTCGTGGCGCTCCTGTTGCTTTGCATGCTCCAAAGAGCTGGATTTCACATTTTCCCAACACACAGGCTGATCACCTGGGAAAGGAGGAGGGGAAAAAATGGAAATCTATATAACTTTAAATAAATATTTGCCCAGAGAGATTTGGCTTGTCCTGAGAGAGGCAGGAAGGGGCTGGCGGGGGGAGATGGTGATGGCAGAGGCAGCAAAAATGAACTGGGGATGAAAGAAGAGCCCAATTTCACTGCACTCTGCAAAACACGGGATATCCAGGCTCTCCAGCTTTTGGGACCTACCCCTGGTGTCACCAGGCACAGCTCCTGATAAATCCAAGTGAAACAAGCTCTGAGGCGCTGTCTGGAATCTCCGACCTTTCTCTGAGGGCTCAGGGGACACAGAAATGCAAAGTTCAGCTGCATGAGCTCCCATCTCCAGAAAGACTTTGGCACAAAGAGCCCTGAGTATGACTGAGCTGGGTAAAAAAAGTATATAAAAATAAATAAAAAATAAAAAAATAAGTGAAGAAATGTCCCAGGACTTCACCACTCTGGAGCACAATAATAACCCAAACTCCTCTGGTGCCTTGTTGAAACAGAAATGACTCTGTGTGGCAGACTTGGGCTAATAATTGTCATTTAAGTGGCAAAATGTTATGAACTGACCCTTTTTAGGATGTCAGTAACACTGAAACCAAACTGCTTTGTGGGGATGTTCTGGTCTGACCTTCATTTTCAAAGGATAACCACAGGAGCTTCTCATGGACAATAGCAATAATTACAAAAAAAAAATAATATCTGTAAAATCTATCCCTCCTGTGACTAATTTCAATTGCAATGACAAATGCAAAATGTATGTTGCATGCTGGAGAACAATTTAATTTGACACCTTAGAAAGGGTCAGTTAAAAAATATATGTTATAGGAATTAATTAATAGTCAATACCAGTTTCCTCCTCATATTTTCCACACTGGTCATTGACGATAAAATTTATTAAAAAAAAATATATTTTGCTAAATAAACAGGCACAGGTTTCACACTGCTAAACTTTTCGTTTCTAAGTCAATTGCAACATTTGCAACCGAGCCTAAATTCATAAATCACACAATGCTGCTGCTCTTTGTATCTTGGGGGCCTGAAATTGCAATTGATGCAACTGGAAATGTTTGATCCAAACTCATGGATTTCAATGGAGATTTCTTCTCACAAATACCATGTGAATACTCTTTTTTTTTCCCCCCCAAGAAGAATCATCCAGCTATGCTATGTGTATCTGTTCAATATTCAGGAAATAAATCCCTCCACAGCTTCTAAAACTTCTTAAACTGAGCACCAAAAAAGCCTATTTCAGGAAATGATGATATTTCTCTTCAGAGAGTGAGAAATAACCACTTGTTGATCTTCATCCTCCTCGTGCAAAGAGGCAGCAACTGCAGGGTTAATCTGGAATATTAACTTGTTAGATTGTTGATCTGCCCTGGGGCCATCAGGAGCTTAAATAGCCAACAGTTAATTAAAAATAAACTGACACTTTACTTTAAGGATAGTTTTAATAACCATTTATAAATGTTACATTAAAAATTCATGCACTGTTATCAACTCCTGCTAAGGATTTACAGCACAATGGAGGTGTCATGAATGTTTTATAGCTTCTGTGGAAAACCTCTTCCTGAACAGACATTTTCAGAGGTCTGTGTGTCTTTCCAGGGCTGCAGCACACACCCAACACAACAGCAGCATGGAAAATAAAAGGAGATTCCCAAGATGCCAGGGCTTGGGTTTAGACTTTGCTCTGCAGCCTACAAGGCCAACACATCAGAGGCATCAAATAACTCAAGGAAATGTTAAAAACTCCTGATTTCTGCTCTGAAGCAGCCCATCCATCCATGGGCTCTAGAACAGGCACACAAAGCTTCCCAGTATGGCCCACATTGATTTTCTCAGTCAGAACCCCCAGGAGGGTCACCATAAACAGTCAGGGGCCTCCAAAAGTGTGGAAAATCTGATTACAGCCTAGAGCAGGGAAAATAACCTAATGCTCCAAGGTAATCTCCTTCACCAGCCTCTCCAAACTCTCTCAAACACCTCCCAGACACAAACACCTCCTCCCTCTGCACAGCCATAGGCTGATCTCAGGTACATTTTTACTCCTGTTTGCAAAACTTGGAGTAAGTGCTCTTAGACCTGGAGAGCTCTGAGAGATCCATGCTGTGGAGTCCAGGCTCCTGGGTGTTCCATCCCTGTGCTGTGGCTGCAGTTTGTGATGGCACCTTCCCTCCCATCTGCCAGGAGGGTGCTGATCCCTCCCAGTCGTGGTGGGCTTGGACAGAAAAACCCATTAATGATGGGGAGGTGGCACAACAGCACAGTGATAACTGCTCCTGACGTGATCACGGATAAATTGGGCTTGCTGCCATAATTAGCTGCCTCAAAATGAGCTTCCTTTGACAATGTTGCTGCCCCTTCTGTTGTAAAACCCCACCAGCACTGCCATGATTGAGGCTGGCTGTCTACACACTTCTGGAAAACAAATTCAGCTCCTGGTTCCCTGCCTGTGTGCTCTGCCTCTCATCCTCACCGTGGGGTGAAGCCGGGGAGATGCTGCTTGAGGGAAGGAGGAGATGTGGCTGCTGAGGCACAGGGGTGATCAAATCCACAAGGTGAGGCTCTGAGCACCTCCCCTGTGCTTAACACCAGCCATGCAAACACAGGTCCTCGCTGTGCAGGCACTGATGGAGAGCAACCTTCAGCCTCCTCAGCCAGCCACCAATCAAACTGGCATTAACCTTGCTTGCTTTTGCCCTGCTTTTTTCTTTTCTTTTTTCTCCTGTTTTCCTGTGGTTTTGGGGAAAGCTTCTCTGAGTATTGGCTTTTCTGGCGGGAAAAAGGTTAAAAATTAATGAAAAATACTTGGTGTCAGGCAGGTGCCAAGTTCTAATTAGGGTAATTGATAATACAATGTTTGAAGGCAGCAGAAGCCCTCGGGCTGCCATGCAAACACCCCTGAGGAGCAGATAAAGATGAAGCAGGCATTTGTCCAGGTTCATTTCATCAAATTTGCACCCTTAAAGGCAGCCAAACCAAGGCTGGATTTTACCCTCCTGCCTCCAGCTGAAGCTGGGATCTTCCAGGCTTCTCCTGTTAATCTCCAGAGCCAGGGAGGGTGAGGGCAGCATGCTCAGGGACCAAAGTTCCACAAATGGAAAACTCTTGGAGTTCCTGGCCCTGCAGCCTGTCCCCTGTGGCAGCATCTGGGTCAGCCTGGCCCTGCTGCCCAGCGTGCCCCGTGCTCCCCAGGCTTGACAGAACCCGGGAGGTGAGAAATTGTGGGCTGATTTTAATGGGTGGCAGGCACAGAGATCCTTTAAAATGCTGTCCTCTCCATCCAGCATTCCCACTCGCTCTGTGCTGCTCTCTGGATTATTTTCATTCAGGGCAATTTCTCCTCTTTTCCCTCCAGTGACGACAGTTTTGTTCTGATGGAGTCGTGAGGTTCACTAAATATAGTGAAGGGCTGTTTCTGCAAGGACTTCAAAAAGCTTGTTTCATTTGCTTGGTCCCTTTCATCCTTTGTTGTCCCTGGTTGTGTTGGGCTCCCAGCTGCTCCCCAGCCTTATCTGCTCAGATTTCTGCTCAGGACTCAGAGGCAGCACAGTCAAAAATCCACATGAGATGCCCAATCTGAAAACTGCCGCTCCCCAGCTCACACAAATGAACAAAGGCTCAAAGAGGCTTCACGTGACACACAGGGACACACAGAGACATCAGAAACACACAGAGAGACAGCAGAGACACACAGGGACACACAGGGACATCAGAAACACACAGAGAGACAGCAGAGACACACAGGGACACACAGGGACACACAGGGACACACAGGGACATCATAAATACACAGAGAGACAGCAGGGACACACAGGGACACACAGGGACACACAGAAGCCACCACCACCTGCTCCTAAAGAGTTCCACCTGCTGATACAGGAGAATGATGTGTCTGTGGATGTTCAGAAGATGCACATCCCACCTCCAGCTGCTTGTGGCCACACTGACTAACCCTCAGAGAAGGTTTTTGGGGGATAACAGCACTGAATATCTGTCTCTGGGCCCCCTCCAGCACTCTGCAGGCACCTGCTCTCTGCAAGTCCCAATTCCAGCCTGCCTGAATGGGAATTGTGGCTTTTGGCACTGCCTGTCCTTGCAGAGGCCACATCACACCTGTGCACTCACTGCTGTGCATGTTTCCTCCACACCCCCACCCTCCATTTCATCAGGAGCATGGAAAAAAGAGTTTGGAAAGGGAAAAAAACTACACAGCTTTGGGCTGAAACTGGGCCATCCCATCCCATCAATCCCATCCCATCCCATCCCATCCCATCCCATCCCATCCCATCCCATCCCATCCCATCCCATCAATCCCATCAATCCCATCCCATCCCATCAATCCCATCCCATCCCATCAATCCCATCCCATCCCATCCCATCCCTCTCCAGGGTTATTGTGCACAGTTCCAGCAGCTCTGGGACATTTCCAGCACCCCAGCTCCCTGCTCTTGCTCTGACTGTGCTACAGCTCCTGTGAGCCAGGAAAAAGGGGGGGTTTTATGGATCCAATCCATGATTTTCCACCAGACCCTGAAAAACTCGATGCCTGCACTTCTGCCATCAAACCAGGACTTGGGATAAGCCTCTAGCCAAGCACAGGTTCAAGGCTTTCCCACCCAGAAAAACAAACTCTGCAGCATCCCCAGCCCCTACCTGGGGATTTGCTCCTTGTATTATTGCCCCAGGAGGATTGCTGCCATGCTGCTCACCCAAATCTCCCTGCAGCATTTTTAATCTAATCCTCTCTGCAACTGCAAGCTGAGGGTCATTTTCAGCTATTTTTTCATTAAAACAGTATCCCAGCCCAAATAATAATAATGGAGAAAGAAAGAAAACACAAACAAAAAAATAAAAGAACTGGAGAAGTTGCTGGAGAGGAGAAAACAGGTCTGGATTAAGCTCAGAGACTTGTCTCCCTCTACTGGCTCCCAGACAAGGCAGACAGGAGTCAAGCTCCTTTCTAAGGTGAAAACCAGCACTAAACACACAGTCACACCATCTTTTTTTATTTTTTGCACTTTATTAATGCACACATCTCGGAAAGAAACAAGGACAATCTGAAGAGGTTTCATGAAATGTGTCTCCAGTTTATTATTGCAAACTGGGAATCAGCACTGGAATATTCCTACCTGTGTTCTCTTTTTTCCAAGGTAAGATTGCTTCCTGCTGATTATTTTCCTGGTAATCCTCCTGATCTCATTTTCAAAGCTCCAGCTCTAGTAATGATGTAGTGATGTAATTAATCTGCCCTTGCCCCACAGCTTTCCTGCAGATCTAGTCCAGCTCAGTGTGCAGCATCACTCCTGTGCTCCCCTCCAAATCCCTCACTCAGCCAAGCAGGGAAAGGGATTTTCCTGCCCAGGAACTACGGGAAGGCTCTGCCAAGATTTCCTGCAGGACTTTTGGTGTGGGAGGAAGAGAAGGACAGGCAAGGAACAGCCACATGCATGGATCTGATTTCAGGATGGAGCCTTGGAGGCACTGGCACCACCTCTCCCTGTAATCTATCATTCCCAAATGAATTCTCTGCCTTGTACCTTGCACATGTGGGAGAGGGTGAGGGGAGAATCAAAATCTATTAACTAAAAATTTTTGTGAGATGAGTTTAAAACTCTGGATTTAGCCACAGTCTGCATCAGGGTCTGAGACAACCCACAATTATTATCCCTGTCCTCATGACTTTTTTTGGGGTTATTTTCCATGAAAACAATATTTCAGTCGAAGTAATAATCATGCAGAGGAAAAACAAAACAAAACAAGCCCAGAGGACTTGTTAGAGAAGAGAAAACAGGCTAAGGTTGCAATATACTGCTAATATTTGTATGGACAGAGCAGCCACAGGTTTGGGGTTCTTTAGTACAAAACTTGGCTAAACTATCTGGATCTTCAATGTTTTCAAAGTTTCTTTCTGCTTGATAATCTTCCTCTTAAAATCTGTAAGAAATCTGTGTCTATAATGAAATGAAACCTCTAAGAATGTTCCCTGAGTCCTGGGATCATCTGTATCGCAAACAATTAGGCTCTTTCAGTGGCTTGACTCTCCAGAAATTACTCTTCCTACTTCTTTCTTTTGGTTGAAATGTTAAAGGAAATCAATGCTGTTAAGAAAAAGACATCATAATTTGCAGGGGGAAGGGCAAGCATGGTCATTTTTAGCCATCATGAAAACAAAAATTGCTATCCCCAGCTTGAGTAGTATTGTGATGAAGTTGTTTTTCCAATCAAAACCCCATTTGTGCTGGACAGTTTACGAAAATCCTGCTTTGCCCGCAGGTAAGAGCTCATTGGCATTTTACTAATGTGCCTGGAGGGGAAGCAGGACAGTATAATTCTGAAGAAAAATAGCTGAGAGTTTTGCCATTTATGTTGTTGTTGCTTTTCAGATATTTTCCTGTTCATACAGCAGCCAAAAGGCACCGAAACTGCTTAGAAAATTTCCAGCCATTACACTGAAATGCAAAAAAAAAAATAAAAAAAAGAAATGTGAGAAAGAAACATGGGATCTTTCTGACAGCTATATTATTGTAGAATCATAGTATTATTAAAGGTTGGAAAATGTCTCCAAGTTCATCAGGTCCAAGCTGTGCCTGATGCCCACCTTGTCCCCAGCCCAGAGCTCTGAGTGCCACATCCAGACATTCCTTGGACACCTCCAGGGATGGGAACTCCAAAGCTCCCTGGGCAGCCCCTGCCAAGGCCTGAGCTCCCTTTCCATGAGGAAATTCCACAGCACACAGTGGAGGAAAGGAAAAGACTTGGCCATCTGAAAGTGTGAAGGGCAGACTGGGGAGAAGACATTAAAGAGTCAAAACAGAAAATAACGAGTGACACCAAATTCCTCAGTGAGGAGGAAGAAGAGAATGAACAGACAACACATGACAGAGAGTGAGTCTTGTGTTTAATCTCAGGAATTTACAGCCTGGATTGTCGATGCTGGGTCATCCACAGGCTTTCTCTGGCAGATCTGAGAAAGCCAGCAGAGGAAAGTGAGCCAACTGCAAGGGCTTATTTTAGACTTCCACCTCCAGCAGGCAGAGCCTTAGGGGGTTTCAAATCCAAACAGGATGGAAATGAGTGTTTTCTCCCCAGCCAGGTCAGCCAGAGCCCACCAGCACCACCAGGTGGGGTTAGTCCAGCGTAGATCTGCCGCCAACAAGTGCCAGAGAGTGAATAATAATAATAATAATATTAATAATAATTGCGGACCCACTTCCTGCAGCTCCTTCTCTACAGAGGTTTGTTACTGACCCAGCGCAGTTTAGCTCTGAGATGTGATGAAATCAGCGCCTCAGGGCTGATGGCAGTGGCTGCAGGCTATTAAAGCTCAGATGCCATCCTTAACTTCTGCTGGGGGCTCTTCTTTATTCATGACATGACAGCCAGAGGATGAGGTGTCAGGAGTAACACTAACATTTCTTGGCACCCACTGGTTTGAATCGCTCACAAAACTTTGCCTTATTTAGGAGCCGATTTGTGTATTTATAATTAATATGGATTAGCTGTTATTATCTATGCAATATGGCAGGCAGGCGGTGGAGAGAGGCTCACAGCTGTTCAACCATGCAAATGATGCCCACAGAAAGTACAGTTTAGTACTGGGATATTATTACCAGCACACAGAAAAAGTTCAGGACCAGAGGTGGGGAATATAAATAACCATGGCTTGGAAACTTTCCCAAGATTTCCCTGGACATAGAGCTGAGGTGCAGGGCATGGACCCAAGCATTGCTTGCTCCTGTATTCTCCAGTGGTTCTCACTGTTTGCAGCAGTTATGAATGAATGGGGGGAAAAAAAAAATCACAGCTGGCCTCAAAACAACCATCTAAGCCTTCTGTGCTTGCTCCCAGCCAAAAAATTCCCAGTGTTTTGTTTGCACCTGGAGTTTTTGAAGAAAGGCATTGGATTTGACAAGCGTTTAGTTGGGAAGGTCGATCTGCTCTAAAAATAATCCTCAGGGAAGGATTTGGGTACGTGGCCCATTCTCTAATATTCTTCTCAGTGCAAGAGGTGCTGCATCCCTGATGTGCCAGGGGTCAGGCAGAGAGTCCAGTGTGCTCAGCAGCCCCTCCCA
The DNA here is from genome assembly GCF_001522545.3 of Parus major. Classification (NCBI taxonomy): domain Eukaryota; kingdom Metazoa; phylum Chordata; class Aves; order Passeriformes; family Paridae; genus Parus; species Parus major. The sequence goes on from NC_031785.1 coordinate 7,297,829, forward strand.
GGCAGGGCAGGTGAACGGGACCTGCACTGATGTGCTCATCCCCCTCCGTGGGCTGGAAATCAGAGGTGCTCTGGACAATCTGAGCTCCCTCTCTACAAACCTCACCCAGCACAGCACATATTTCCCTCTAGGAAATACTGGATGAAAATCCTGGCTCTGCTCTTCTCTCCAGTCACAGAGGCTTCTGCTTTTAGACACTGAGTTCTGCCAGCAAGATGCCCTAAGGAGAGGCTTCTCCTCGGATTTCAGGCTCAGCAATACCTTCAGAGCCATTGCTCCCATGTCATGCCTGGCTCAGAGATTTCTCAGCAGCAGCACTGTGTTAAAAATCCCAAAAGCTCCAGCTGGAACCTTATTAGAAACCAAAGCCAGTCAGTGTCTGAGAAAGCAGGACTCAGTGGTTCTCGTATCTACAGGATTCCTTATCCCACAAACACCAGGATCTGGTTCAGGAAAAAGTGTCCCTTTCCTGCATGGGAGCATGTCCTGCTCTACCAGCACCTCTCTGACTGGTACCACTTCTGGAAAGGGACTGGGAGAAGATGATTTCCAGGCCTGCACCTGGGAAGTCTCAAGAGAAGTAAAAGTGAGGTAGAAAAGCATCATGCTCCACACAGGTGATGAGTGCAGTTGGGCTTGGCATCAGCACTCCCACAGCTCCTCCTGGGCTTGTTAAGCCCTCTGAGCTACATCAGATATCCAGACAGGAGTCCTGGTCACAGAGCAAACCCAAATCAACTCCTCTGCCAATATCCCAGTAAAGAGGAAAGGACTGAGAGAGAAGTGGGACACCACAGAAAAGCTTTAATTTTGCACTGCCTTGCACAGGAAGGGCTGTTTGGGGATACTGAGGTGGGGTGAAAGGGGAGAGGGGAGTAGGAGATATAACAAAGTGGGTAGAAGTTGCACCTGTCTTCAGGTTTAAATCCGCACAGGACACACATTTATCTTCATGAGTCAGAAGCTCAGCCTTTGCCTATTTCCTTCACTGAACCCTACTGCAAGGTGCTTTACCTCAGCTGTGGTACCCAGTGACACCTTCTCAGGGTGACAGACAAAATCCACAGGTCTCTTCTCCATCCCAGCCTGCAGTTCCTCCTGTCCTGACAATGTGCAGCACAGGGAAGAGCGTGGCATTTGCCCAGTGCTGTAAATCAGGCTGAGCCTGCTGACAGCACAGACCAGGACTGACTATTGCAGTGTTTGATCTGCTGGGTGGGCAATTTATTAAAACAGATATCTGGGGCTTTAATCACTCTGCCAGGCTGCCATCTGCTTCCCTCATGCTCCATCCTGGCTCAGGCCAGGTCTCCATGTAGGAGAGGAGAGCTCGTGAGAGCACTTTGGGGTCTGTGTCATTATTTGCTGTGTGCACACACTGACTGTGCTGTCTGGGGCTATGGATCCCTCCTGTGCAATCAGAGAGGGGCCTGGAAGAGCACAGGGGGTCCCAAGGTTTGGTTTGGCCTCTGGGCTTAAGCTGGGAGCAGAAGTGATGGGGGGAGCTGGTTCCCCTAACCTCCCTGCCATGTCAGCAGGGCTCGTGGAAAACATCTGGCAATATTTACGGAGATGTTATTCACAGATATGAAGTCAATTCATCTCATCCACTTTCTTGCTGTGATTCTCAGTGGCAACAGTGTTCTCCAAAACCTGAGCTTTCTCCATCCTGTGCACAACCTTAGAAACCACATTGCCATCCTCCAGGTGGCTTCTGCCAACAGCTGGAAAACAGGACTTCAGAGTGCTCCTGAGAGGGGTCTGCACTCAGTGTGACCTTGTCTTCTCCACATCAGCCATCTGGACCAGACTGACAGGACCCATATGTGAGGCTATATGGCTGTGAGGCCTCCTGTTAGTGCAAACCTTTTCCTCCTCAGAGCATCCCCAGCCAGCGAGTCAAGCAGGAAAGGTCCATCACGGGCTCTTGCTCACCGGGTGGAGAGCACTGTGCTACATGGAGGAGAAGGTCTCTTTGACTCAGAAATTCTAAAGGTTATTAAGGTTTGAGAGCATTCCCCAACCAAATGAGTTATCTACACCACTGGCTGTGGACTGTGCAGTCTGGGAAGGAAAAGTCTTTTTACCCCTGAGGATGGGATTCACTGGAAGAATTGTTTCCTGCAGTGCTGAGTGGTTTGTGCCACTGACAGCCAGGCTGTGCTGCACTAAATGGTTCAGAGTCCTCACTGCTGTCCCCTGAGGGAACTGTGGGTCCCCAAGAGATAACAGATCTGTCCCAGAGCATGGGCCACTTCCTGCAGCTCCTGTTTCCAGCCACTGATGATGGAACCCAGACACAAACCAACAGCAGAAGTGTTCAATAAATTCAGATTCCCCTCAAATGACTGGAGAAGGCTCCCAAAACCATATGCCAGAGGAATGGAAAGTAAAAATATCTCATCATGAGATAGGCACTGGAGTCTCAGGGAGATTAAGAGAGAAATGCAGGGAATGGAGCTCAGTCTGCAGTAGGGCAGACGAGGAACAGGAAATATTTCTGCCACAAGGTTTAAAGGATCCCATGGGTGACAAATTAAATGGGTTGCTATTCCTGGGCTGGGTGTTTCTGTTGGTGAAGGCTCCCAATTTTCTACACAGATTTTCCAATAGCTCATCCACATGGGGAGCAGCTATGGCTGGGCTGAACCTCAGGAGGAAGGGATCCTCAGGTGGCTTCGTGCCCACTGAGCAGGGGATTTGGGTAGACTTGACTGAAAACAGACAGATGGTCTTGGAGTCTTACAGAGCTGAGAACAGGGATTAGTTAGAATCCACTTCACTCCGCAAAGATAAATTTGAGTTTATGGAGATGAACACGAATCACGGGATGAGACATGGGGCACATCCCTTAAAGCATCACTGGATGGAGATCTCTCATCATCGTGCAAGAGGCAGCGCAGTACTGGGTCAGGGCACAGGATTCTTTGCTTAAATAAAATGATTAATACTAGTTAAAAACAGCCACGGGGTTTTAATTCTGTGACAGCTGGTACACACCCGGTGTCAGGGAGAGGGGGCACTTGGAGAGCTGCCAGCTCCCTGCTCCCAGACCTCCTCCTGACAGCAAACCCATCCACCCAAGCTCCCCGAGGAAACTCCACAGACACGGGATTAAGGAAATGCTTAGCCAGCCAGGCAGGAGCACTGTCCCAGTGAGAAGTCCATCTTAACCAGCAGGGGTTCAAAACTAATTTGTCCATTTGATTTCCCAGAAGTTGATGCCTTCAGTGCAGTAAATGAGTCTCGTAAATGGAGGTCACAGCAGGGCCTGATGTTTGCTTTTGCTCCTGTCAGGAGCCAAGCAGAAGGGCTTTCACATGCCACTCTGCATTTCAAACCAGCAAGGGCAGCCTGGGAGCATTTAAGTGAGCCCTAATTAGCAGTGATAGATTTCAGGGTGCTCTGAGCTGGCTGAGCAGCCTCTGCAGAGCTGGGAGCAGTCTCCGTCACTGCCTGAATGACAAACAGGTTTGCTGGGACTTGCGTTTGAAACAGCTCAATAAAAGCAGTTATGACATGGCCACAGGCCTTGAATTAACAGCTGATCCAACAAAGAAAAGAGGTGAAACAGCAAACAATTAATGCTTTTGCTTGTGCCATTTCCTGAAGACAAACTCCCAGAGAGCTGCAGGTTTGGAGTTCAGCTGCTTGCCTGTGTTCCCTCCAGTCCTTTGGATCTGCAAAGCTGGGGATGGCTCATATTAAATAAAATAAAAATGTGCCAAGTCACACATTTCTGGTTCTCTTAAAACTCTCTGTGTTTGTTTGATACTTTCTGAACTGTTGCAGAATTATTCTGATTAGGTTAAGTGTCTGTAGCTTGTTTTAAGCTTGGCATGTCTCCAGATGTGACAAGGACGTGTGGGTCGAAAGGATGTGACCTGTATGTCTTCTACTCACAGGGCTGTAATTCTGCATGGGTTTTGTTCAGGGGGGTGAGGGATTAAATAAGTCAAAAAAAGACACAAATAATTCCATAAGAACTAATAAATCCATATATTTATGTCACCGTTTCACCCCCAGCTCTTTCCCCTCAGAGACACCTTCCCAGAGGCATTTTTGGCCTTAATCACTTTCATAATTAGCTCTGACATTCCTCCACCCACAGTAGCTCTTTCCTGTGAGCTGGGTGCTTTCTGTGGAAGCTGAGATGTTATTTTATTCCACCTGAGCATGAGGAACAACTTTCCTGTGCAGTGATGAGCACTGGAACAGGTTGTCCAGCGGAGTCTCCCCCACTGGAGATATCTCAGAACTTTGGGCCAGCTGGTCCTGCTGTGGGGTCCCTTCCAACCTGACCCATCCTGTGATTCTGGGACATCCTTGCTTTTCTTTGCTGCCTTCACACACCCTCAGGATGCAGCCACTGGAATATTTGAAAGCCTGAAAATATTTGGGTAAAGTCCTGAGTTGCCATCCATCAGTCTGGGCAGCAGCAGCAGCAGCACGTTCTCCATCCCCAGCTGGAGATCCCTTATGGCACAGGGCAGATATTCTGGGGTCTGTTCAAAGAGGGTACACTGACTTTCCAACGTGAAATAAACTGGAATCCCATGTTTCTGTCTGCTCACTGCAGTGACATTAAACAACAACGACCAAAAGGCAACTGCAAAAAATAAAAGTGTGTTGTGTTTGGAAAGTTAGAGTAGAAGGGCAAAGGGCTTTATCTACGAATGCAAGGTGTGCAGGAGGGAAAGAGGAGAGCAAAAACCTCAAACTTACACAGCTTAGGGGAAAAAAAGGGCAGTTAAGAAGGGATTTAATTGATAATGGTTTAGATAATGTCAAGTGAAGTTTCTATTCTCAGCCCAAGTGCAGATGATGAGGCAAAAGGACTAAATGTAGAAAATAAACACCCATTCAAAGCTAAACTGAGAAACCTTTTGTCACACAGAGAATCATAAGTGTGTGAGAAGTCCCAGCAGGAGAGGTTCTCAAGGCAAAATAACACTGGGGGCATTCAGGAAATAATTAGCTGACTTCCTGGAGGGAGCAAGTGAGGGAAGCAGGAGAGTGAGAGGGATGACTGGAATGAGATAAAATTCTAATAGAAAGAAGTCATCAGGAATGTGGGGCCTTTAACTCATTCCACGAAGGGGGAGGAAAGTAAGCAAGTAACTAAAGGAAGCAGCAGCTCTGTTGAGCTGGATTTAATGAGCTCCTCTGGAGTGGCAGCCTCGATCAGAGGTGTGAAATGAGGCTCCTGCTCAGCCAGAGCTAAACCACCCCCAGCTCACAGCATCTCCTCTCCAGGTGGCCACTTTGCACAAGCAAGTGACCCCCAGGCTGCTCCTGGTCCCTGCAGCCAGGGCAGGAGTGTTTTAGGGTTTGATGTTGTTTGAGCCATGCCCAGCTGGAGCCCCCATCCCAAAGGGTTCTGTGGTTCTGTGACCTGCATTGCTCCTGCTTTGATCCCCGTTTCACTCACGGGCAGCTGCATTTTTCAGCAATATTATCACTGCTCTTATTGATACTGCTGAAAATCAAAGCTTTTCCGTGGGAGCTCCTGCCAGCCTCGTGGGAGGAACCATCCATCCCATCTGCCTCAGACACCAGGTGTTGATCCAGAGCTGCCTTCTAAACACACCTGTCTCACTCAGCTGCCTACAAACAACCATCACACTGCCAGGGCCTGACTTGAGGGTGGTCCAGACCCAGAGAGGCAAATGTTCAACCTCCACCAAAGCTTCAGGGCCGTGGGTTTTCTGCCTGGAATTTCTTTTGAGTACTTTCATGTCATTACCCTTTTGCAAATAACTTTTGATTATTCTTGCACAGGAAATTTCTGCCACAATTGCTGTAATCTCACAGGTTTCTCATTTTTTTCCTATAAAAGTGATAAATGATGATGCTTTTAAAATTAATTTCCATTCTAGCAGCTCATGACAGCCCCTTTGTCTGTGTTACTCAGGACAAAGTGCTAACACACAAAGAAACCTAAAACAGAAAGGAAAAGCTAAGCACAGCCAAAAGGTGAAAGACCCACAAAAAGATGTTTTTCTGTATAAAATACACCGTTTGATTTTCTCCCTCACAACCATACCCAAACCAAAGGACGGTTTTTTAAGGGAATATGTGGAAGGTTTCTGAGCTCTAGACCTGAAGTTCGTATGTTTCCTCCAAGCAGAACAGCAAACATCTTACCCCAGTTGCCTTAACTGGAGCGCTCACCTTTAAGGAAAAGTGTTCACTGGCTGGGGCTGTTCCACAAGTGACTTTCCAGCAGTAACTGCTAAATGAGGACACCAATTGCCAGATAAGTAGAGGTCCAGGAGGAACTAAAGGGAACCTGTCTCAGGATCTGACCTGAACATTCAGCTCAGGCTGCTGGGAGGTGCCAGAGGCTGACCACTGTCACCTCTCACCCTCTCTGCTGGATCTGAGCCAGTGGGTCTGCTCGTGTCCCCAGACTGTGTGAGACACAATCTGTGCCACTCTCAGCCCTTGCTTGTGTGCAGTGCTCTTGTTTCCATTCCTTCCTCTCACAGCCTGCCAGTGCAAAGAGCAAAAGCACAGCCTAGCACCAGTCCCTGCTAGGACAAGGTCACTGAAGCCTAAATCACACTCTGGCCATCCCTAAGGGGGTGAAGGGGAACAGGGCACTGTTGCTGCAGGCCACAGATGAAATGGGAGAGAACAAGAGGACAAAAGCCACAATCTTCCCTTGAGACCCCTGACAGGGGAAAATTAACAGGGAGATACAGAGGCTGGGGATTAATGTTTGAGTTTAGTGAAGGAGGTTGCAGGAGGACTGAGAGGGGACAATAGAGAGGGCACAAACCCTTTAATCTGCCAGGAAGTGGCTGTAGGGGGAAGCAGGTTCCAAACCTGCTCCATGACACTGTAGATCATGTTAGCCTTTGTGCTGGTTTAATTGGAGCTTTGCAGTTGCCCTTGGTCACTGCTAATTGCCTTAATTGGGATGGAGTGAGAACGAGCAAGTGGGAATATGAGTCCGTGTGGGTTTCAGAGGAAAATCCATCCTCAGCCTCCCCAGCCATGGTCCCATGACTTGGGCTGAATTATGTGATTGCATCAGCTGCCTGCTGTGCTTCAGAAAAGCTGGGTGGATTTATTGCAAGCTTATAAAGACCCAGCTTTAGCCTGCACTGGTGGCACTTGATTACTTAAGGGAAGGGGAGAACAGAAGGAGAAAGAAGCAGTTGCCTGTCACATTCTCCCTGCTGAGGTGGGATCTCCACCTGCAGCCCCTCTCCCTAAACTCACTCTGCCTCCTCCAGCTGGGGAGGTCTGTGTGTGTGCCCCAAACTGGATTAGATCCATTTCATGTCTGGATTTTCTCCACGCTGATAAAGATGAAATGGGGTAGAAGTGGGAGCCTTTGAAGCATCACAGTGTGTTTGAGTGCAGGAGGAGACAGCAGCTTATCCATCCTCTCTACCTCATGTGATCTCATCAAGAGATCAAACACACATCTCAGTGCACCTCTGCACCCAAAATAACTGGGAAATATGGAAATTGGCCTCAGCACTGTGGCAGGTCCCCTGAAATGTGTCCCTTGCCACAGCAAGTGCCCTTTCTGTCCCTGCTGGTGTGAATCCCACCAGAAAGCAGAATCCATCTCTCCACCACCTTGCTATGGCTCTCACCTCTAAGCAGCCACATGAAAGCTGTGACCTGAGTCAAAGGAGTTCCAGACTTTGCAGTGAGAAGTCCAAGCAAAGGGCAGGACTTGAGAAACTTCAAACATGGCATTCCCATAGTGGCAGCTGATTGCCTGGGATCATTCAGGGTCTTTTGTCACCCCTCATTCCACAGGGAGATGAGGTGCAGAGCTCAGGGCCGTGGGCTCAGCATGTGGCAGTGCCCCAGAGCTGGGCTGCTGTGACACCAGGACTGCACCCTCCTGTGATATCTGTGTCTGACTCTCCAGCACTGCCAGGGCCTGGGAGCTTGCACAGATTTTGGCAGAAGGAAGATTTGGCATCCCACAAAGATGCATCACTTTGAGTTAATTTATAAGAACTTGGACAGGGAGAGAGTTAATTTAATTGAAAGATGTAATTATCAGGTGTTGGAGGCAAAGGGGCTCATTAATTTTTGAGACATGCTGTTGACTGAGCTGTCCTCATTTTCATTTTTCACTCCATATCAAGGCTGAGTCCGTGTGTCAGAGAGGCTGGAAAACACCAGATCACTGTTATCTTCCACAGGGTAGAGGTTTCTCTTTCTCCCAGAAGGAGCCCGAGGTGTGCAGTCCTGCACTGCCTGACACCAGGGGCTGCCATGGGGATCTTGGCATTATCTCACCATGGTCTGGACCCACAGGACTCACAAACCTCTGGTAACAGCATAGTCAGAGCTCAGCTGGAAGGTGATGGATTACCCAGGCCACCTCCAGTGATGGGAAGTAATCAATGAACTCCTTTAACACATCTTCATCCTCTGGCTTGAAGGCTCCAAACCCTGGAAGTGCCCAAGGCCGGGTTGGATGGGGCTTGGAGCAGCGTGGGATTGTGGAAGGTGTTGGAGCAAGATGAGCTTTGAGGTCCCTTCCAAACCAAAACTTTCTGGGATTCTCTGGAAAATGAAGAGGTCCATAGTGCTTAGAGGACCCTACAGGAGGGAATCCCACTGGGGACCAGTGAGAGGTGATGGCTTTAGGCTGGTTGTGTCCTTGGGTGAAAAAATCCCAATCACAAAGCTCTGCATCAGGATTTTTACAGCCATCCCACCACCACTCCCTCCTCCCCCCTGCCCCTCACAGAAACCAAAACTACCCTGCTTCCACCCTCCTCATATTGGTATTCCCTCCAGTTTGCCAGCCTGCTCTTAGATTTATGATTTATTTAGAATTGGATTACACCAAGGCTCAAGGCCAGCACTCCCTAATCCGTCACCGTCCCCGCCACGGTCAAACACAAACATTTGTTTTAGCTGCATCAGCATCCCTGGCTCCTGGAGGACGCATTGTTAATTGCTATAGCAACCACAGCTCAAGGTTTGGGCTCTTTTCCTATTTTTTACATCCTCCTTCCCCAGCTGAAAAAACCACTGGCATTGTCAAGTGATAGGTATTTATAACTTCATATAACAGTGGCATGTCTAAGTTATGCTGGTGAAATGCATCACAGCCAGAGTGGTTCTGTTATTTGTTTTTGTGCTGAATAGCAGCAAGAACTTTAAGTTATTGTCCTTGCACATCCTTAAAAAGGGAAAAGAAGGGATGGATAACTGTTGCTCATATTTATAGCGATCGGATGTGGAGTGGCGAGGCGCAAGAAAGGCTCCTCCCAGCAATGTCACCCAAAGAGATCCTGAGGACCACGTTCCCTTCAAATACGCTGATGGTGGATGTCTATTTGAATTGAGAAATGAAGGTTTTGGGCTTGGATGAGCGAACTGATTATGCCAGGGATATTTTTGGCCCCAGCTGGCTAAAGTTTGATGAGCTAAGATACGAGCACGCTCGAAAATGTGGAACCAACACAAAAATAATGAGTAAGCCCTTTGAAATTACTGAGCAGAAGCACAAACCAGGAAACAATCCATCTTTAATGCACCATGAGGCACATGCAAAGAGTTTGCACTCAGCCTTTCCTTACAGTTTTTGAGTCAAGGCCTTGTGGAGATTCATTCTTCACCAGGCTCATTGTTCTGACCACACACCCACAACCTGCTGGGACAAGCCAGAGAGCACAGGACAGGAAACCAGCAGGCTGTGGGATCTCCTCATGGATTCTGCAGCTTACAGAAGTCCACAAAAAAAAATGTCCTGTTGCAGGGACTGGAAGAAATGCAGTAAAGACAGAGTATGAGAAACAATCTGTGGCAAAACAAAGCTGAAGGCAACACGGATCAGGTGGTAGGAGAGGAGTCTCCTAACAAGAAATGCAGCACTCTGTTTCACCCCTTGGTGTCCAGGGTCAGCTATTCGTGCCTCACCTTGCCATGATCCCAAAATCTGGATTCCATGAGAGTGTTAGTGCTTTGGAGACCCAGCCTGGTGGGGCAGGGGAGTCCTGCCAGGCCTTCTTGTGTCTGTAGGGAGACAAGGAGGGTAAGGAGAGCTGGGGTGATGGACAGAGAACATGGTGTGATGGCAGGGACCTCCTCCATGAGGACCTGCCTCGAGGAAAAGGAGAGACATTCCTCCCATTTTGGGATGAAACCCATTTGCTCCTCTCAACACTGCACACCCCTGGAGGAAACCTGAGGTAGACACGTTCATCTCCTCCAGAGTGCATTTGCCCTTGTGCTCACTGAGTATTTTATTGCTCAGCTTTGTGCACTCATTCCTCCTGGTTTGTTGTGCTTTTGGGTAGTTTTGGGCAGGTCACCACCCTTATGCTGCAGGGGAAATCTCCCCAGCTCACATGAAGCACCTGCTGCTGTTTCCCTACAGCTGCAGGATGGACTGGGGACTCGATAAGAGAGGGCATATGGATTTGGGATGGAAGGAGGTAGGGTATTTTCTTAAACAGCTTTAAAACCCATCAGTGATTTGATTTGATTTGCTTCCTGAGAATGGTTTAGCTCAACAAACAATTGCAAGCTACACAGTGGCAAGGTAAAATGGAAAGCCCATGGGCATTAATTATATATATAGATATTAAAAAAGAAGCTACTGCTTAATTATTGTTTGCAAATCTCGGTATTTAAATTGACTTATTTGCAAATGTCTGTTTAGAAATTGACTTTGTAATTATAAAGTCAGTGCAGGCATATCACAGGCCCTGGAGGGGTCTCTAACGAGGAATGATAATGTACCAAGCAAAGTGAACTATCCTGAGCTGCATTTTAATAACCAAGAGGTGCCTGGAAGGGGGAGCGGAGGGTCCACGAGAAATCCCAGCGCCAACAAAAGACGGAGCAAGAGGCGGAGGAAAGAGAGCTGGCTCCACAGAGCAGAGAGCCAACGCTTTGAGAAGGGGCTTCAGGGGAGCACAGCCCTTCCTGCAGCCCCTGTGAGAGGGGTGAGCTGGCAGAGGCTCAGTTGCAGCTCTGGAATGTGAATGAGGCTGGCTGCTGGCAGGGAGCAGCGGATGCTGCAGAGCCCAGCTCCCTTCCAGAGGAAAAGGCACAGACCCAGCCATCCCTTCTCCAGCTGCACTGCCCACGGTGATGGTGTGGACTCAGGGGGATTATCCCTCAGCCCCCTGATGGACATGTTTGCAGGACTCACACTGCCCATTCACCAAGATATTTGTAATTAAGGCGATTCCCAAAATTTACACAGCTTTTCTGGACTTGAGGCCATGCTCAACAAACTCTGTGGCTGAGGGTTGCCTACACCATGGTGTGGAAAGCACATAAAGCTGTGCTCTGTCATGTGAAGCAGGGGATCTCTAGGGAGACACAAAGATTTTTGGGTCAAGAAGGGCATATTTTACCAGACCACAGATCCTTGTCCCTCCCAAATAACTGAGATTTAACTTCAGCACGTGTCCAAGAAGTGTAGTTACACCAAGGGTAATACAAGACCCTTCTTTTTCTTCTTCTCTCCATCATCTTTGACAACAGCACTGCTTGGTCTCCAGATCCACCAATCTGGGGCATTTCTCATTTGTGGACCATTCACTATTAACTTTAAATCCAGCCACTGGCCAGCAATTTCTTGCCATAGCTCATTAACTAAGAGGGAACAAAACTTGGCTGCTAAGAGGCACATTAACAAGATCAACTGGCAGGGTGCAAAAACAATACCAAAAAAAAAATAAATTATCATAGGCAAAATTTCCAGGTTTCTGACTCATCTGCTATGCACAGTCATGTTATCCCTTATTCGTGAGCATTCAGATGGCGCCAGTATATTCATGAAAATGTGGCAGCTTAAGACAAGGTCTGAAAGTTAAATAGGATCCAGAATCCTACTGGAGCAGAATAATATTAGTCTTTTGAGTGAAATTATGAGTGAAAGTGTGGTCCTTGAGAAATCAAAGGCAAACACCCAGACACATTTATTTTTAACACCAGTGTGAAGGCAAAGGAGCTCTGTGAATTAAAGCCCAACAGTTTCTCTGGCCAGCAGAGCTGTGGCAGTGTCAAAGCACGGCTCTGATGGACTCAACACCCTCCTGATGAGTCTCTCTAAATGCTGAAGAGCTGCTCAGTGTCTGCTGTCTGTTCCACTGTGCAGCTCACCCCTGTTAAATACAGCACAAATTCTGCTTGGAACAGCAGCCTCTGCCTTGTTTGGGAGAGATAAGAAACCCCACCCAGTAAAACCAGTGACATGGAAGATCCAAAGTCCTTTATATCTGCTTGATCTGGCCAGAAATGAGATATCTCCCATCTGGAAGCCAGGTAGTGGTATTAGGACAGCTGTAAACACAAAATCTCCGTGCAGGGATCTGCTGACAGGCACGGAGCCCTGCACAGTTGGATCAGGGAAAGCAGCCTGGGCAACAACACCGGGATTTTCTGGTTGTTCTGCTCACTACTCCAATGCATTTGTAATTAAGTCAGTGAGGAATGAAAAGAGGAAGAGGAGAAGAGTGAAAGAAAAAGAAAGAAAGGGAGATGAAGAGGAGAGGGAGAGGACAGGATAGGAGGGGAGAAGCAGCTTGCATTGAATCAAAAAGAGAAAAGAACCCCTCCAAGCAGCTCGATTAGATTTGAAATCAAACCATAAGCTGTTTGTCTCATTAGTTTAAAAATAACGTGCATTACATCTCAGTATCAACTTGTCTGTTGTCCTCAGAAGCTCTTTGTGCTGGGATGAGGTGTGTGCAGGCACAGCAGCTTTTCCAGGCACGAGATGCAGGCTGTGGGATCAGGGCAGCACCTACACACACTCACATGTTCCTCCTTCACAGGCAGGTTCTGCTCACAGATCTGTAGCTTCTCATTTACTTTTATTTTCCCCATAATCCTTTAATTCAAGGGTTGTGCTAGGACAGTAATTGTTCAAACAAGAAGCATATTACATCTCATATTCCTGCATTAATTAAAACCTTCCAAAATCTCACAAAGTTTGTCACTGATTCAGAGCAAATGGGACCTGCAGATAATTAATGACTCTCAATAACCGTTCTTAAAAAAAAATTGGTTTCTGGCAGCAGTCAGCACATATTGGATAGATTTCTATTTTATAAACCTGTTCAGTTCTTAAAGACACAAGAAATAGTGAAAGCATGCTGTTCTTTTCAATATTAATGAGGCCATTATTTATTTGGAAAAGAGGTTTTTTGTGTCAGATATTTTCATGTCAGCTGAGAATTCCACCCTTAAGTCACTTAATAGTTCATTAAGAGATATTTGTGATGGCTAATTATTTATTACAAATTCAGAATCTGTTTACTAGATAGCTTTAGTTCTGTTAATTAATCAGATTACCTTTTAGATCCCAAGCTCACTATTCCTGTGCTGACCCTGTCATGAAACACAACATTTGTGGAACGTGGTGCGTTGTGCATTCTCCTTTTTTGGGTGGTTTAAGTCCTGCCTGAGGAATATGAGTGTTCTGTGCCTCACTGTGGAGATACCACCAAGTGATTACAGGTAACAGCTCCTAATAACAAACACTAAAGAAGGGTTTGATTTTACCTTGAGGAGCAATGGAGCTGCAGGCAGGCTCTGCCCTGGCACAGATTGGTGCTACCAGCCCAGATCAGCGGTGACAAGATGTGACACAGCCAGCTGCTGAGATAAGGCAGCCTAGAGCTGGCTCAGGCATCTCCTGGAGTTCAAGTCCACTTAGCAGAGCTGAATGAAGGCTGAGCCCAGGGCCTGATGGTTCTCGTGGTCCCCTGATTAAAGGAATATTTTTTTCCTAAGAATTTATTC
>NC_031785.1:7314755-7318096 GCF_001522545.3 Parus major
CTAGAGTGAAAAACTTCAGGTATTTGTTTGTGAAGAAGCTGTAGAGGGGAAAACGATCTAAAATCTCTGAGATGATTGCTGCAGATAAAGGCTGTGGCTGCTGCCTTTGGTCTGTGCCAAGTGTCTGCAGTTTCAGTGCACTGCTGCTGTTACCTTTTGTGGCAATGCTGTTTGTGAAATGAATGTTTCTTACAAACTCTTTCAGGTTTTTGTGGCCTTTCTCCCTGAGGAGAAAGCTCTGCCATTTGCTCAGTATTCAAAGCTTGTTTTGGAAAGCCTTTGGTGAAGGATGTTGTTTGCAGTCTCTGTATCTTTCCCTTTCTCTCTTGTTTCTGTGAGCTGTGGCAGGGGGGATTTTAGGCTGCAGATCAGGGCAAGGTTCTTCCCCCAGAGGCTGCTGGCACTGCCCAGGCTCCCCAGGGAATGGGCACGGCCCCGAGGCTGCCAGAGCTCCAGGGATGCCCAGGGTGGGATGGTGGGGGGTCTGGGCAGGGCTGGGAGCTGGACTCAGTGATCCCTATTCATGTCTTCTATGATTCCATGAAATTTCAATCCTTCTCCCTCCACACAGCCATGTCCTACATGCTTAAAGCCTATTTTAAATATCTACATCCAGGCTCAGTGCCTTGCCCTGACGTTCCAGCTCCTCTGGAGCAGCTGCTCCCACACAGGAACAGTCAAAGCCTGCGCCCCCAGAACCCCCAGACTCTCCAGCCTTCATCCCCTTCAGGGGCTGACCTTGAGGAGAGCACCTTGGACTCTCTCTGGAGACAGCACCACATCTAATGAAAATCCATACTGAGAGGGTATGCAAAGATCAGACTTGATTAATTCTTTCCAGAGGTACCTTCACAATGTCAACATTGATCTGCTTCCTAGACGCACAGTTTTCTCTTGGCTGACAACCATATGCCAGTCAGAGCTCTGCTGTACTGTAAATTTAAACAGATATGGAGATAGGATCATTAAAATACCCTGAGAAAACACAGCAAGTCATTGTTTTGCTGCTTGTGCTGAGAAAAATCTCACAGTAGCACTGAAGAAATAAATGCTCTGGGCCACTCTTATGGCAAGGAAGTTAATGTGACAGTGAAATTGGATGAAATGCCTGAGGATAGGGACCAGGACGTGGGTGTCTTGTGCTGTCTATGCTAAAAAGCTGCTGCTTTATAAAGGACAGGTGCATTTTATTTCCAGCCATAGGCAGCCTGGTCTCTATGAGTGCTCCCTCCCTCCCAGGGTACCTGCGTTTGGGCTGCCCTCAGATGTTTTTCCATTAGAGATAGTTTAGGGATAAATCATCTCATCTTGCCAGAAGGCAGCAAGCTCCACCACCATCTGTCTTCCTACATATGCAACAGGACCTTTTGGATTCAGACTGTATTTCCACAAGTCTGGAGTCCTGTAGATACGCTGGATTTTGATTCATGCAAGTGAGACATTCAGCTTGACTTCTGATAGATATCTGATAGATATCTATCTGATAGACCTCACCCCAACCTGGTTTACACCCAGATCCCATCAATTCATTTTCTAGTTGAAGTCAGGGGCAGCTAATCCTTGCTGATGGGCAGGTTCTCTTTCATTATCAATACACAGGAGGTCCAGTTGGCATCACCAAGTAATGATGAGATGTTTTATATTCATTTTATTAATTTATTTTATTAATTACAGGTCTACTATTATTGTCACTATTATTAATAGTGACTGCTATTATTAATAAAATATACAAGCCAGATCTATGTCATTTTAATGTCCTTTTTAAGGCCACCTTCACTGTTACTTAGATGCCTTCCTGTTTCTTTTTGTTCATCTTCTATTTGGTTTAAATGTAAGTCAAATTAAACTACAAAATAAAAAAAATTTTAAAAAAATAGAGACTTCCTAATAAAAATTTTAAAAAGTTTAGAGAAAGAGAAATAGAAAATAAATATATAAAATCTTTTTTTTTCTTGGGCCCCAAACTTCGAAATCAAGGCTTGTAAATGTAATTACCACATGACAAGGACAATACATGCACTGAAGATGTATCGATGGCTCTGCTGTCCTAAAGGTCACAAGCACACATGAAAGATCTCCTTGCCAGGGCGAGGTGCCCAAGAAAAATACGCTGAGAATTACTCACCTTTCAGAGAAGTTGCAGACAAATGAGAACGGCCTTTCAAAGGGGCAGCCCGATTGGAAGCAGATGCCTTCCCTAAAACGCCTCTAAAAGGCAAATTAAAGCAGCAGTTCGGCAGCATCTTTGCCACCCATCATGCTGGCATTTCTAGAGAGAGGGAGGCTGAAAACAATCCATAACGAGCTGTCTGTGCAGAACTGGAGCCCTTCCCATGTGTTAATCTATTCCATCCCCTGCTCGTGCCTCACCTGTGCCTCCTGCATCTCCAGGCAGGAATTAAACAACACGTGCACGTCTCTGAGCCTTCTGCTCCAGCCTGAAAACTCCTCTGACTCCCACAAACTACCGGCCAAGAAGACATCACAAAAGTACCTAACCTCATCTCGGGAGAGGAAGAGTTGTGAGAACAAGTTTAAAGGAAGAGAAAGGGAGAGAGAGACAGAGAGATTTTATTGCTCAAGGGGAAAAAAAAGAGATTATAATTGAACTGCAGAAAATTCTCCACATCACGGGTAATGATGCCTGGGTTACCTCTCTTTATCTGTGCAATAGAGATTAGCAGACGGGGTCATAAAGGGAAATTAAAGTCAAATAAATTCTGGGCCAGCACTTGGTAAGTACTGATTTCCTACCATTTAGAAAAAGGAACATCAAATGAAGTGGCACAGCATAAGGCAGCAGGCAGTGCAGAGAGCCACGCTGCCATAAACACCGAGCTGAGAGGGACCAGCCCCCTGCCCTGCCCAGGGCTGGGGGAGCCTCTCCCAGCAGCAGGGATGCTCCAAGGGGATGCTGTCACACCCAGGCCCTGAACCCTTCAGATTTCAGGCAAGGATGATAACAGGAGCAGCTCTGAAGGTGTGAGATATTATCTCACTGTTGGTTTTTATTGCCCCTGCCTCGCTGGGTCCCACCTTGCCCTGAAAGATGGAGGAATGTAAAGCATCCATGTGCTGGGAAAACTGCCATAGGGAACTGGAGGCTTCACCAGTCTCTCTCCCTGCCCTGACTCCATACACCCACCTTCCTCTGGCAGCTTGCACTGGGCCCCCAGACTGGGCACTGAGCCCCCAGACTGGGCACTGAGCCCCCAGACTGGACACTGAGCCCCCAGACTGGACACTGAGCCCCCAGACTGGGCACTGAGCCCCCAGACTGGGCACTGAGCCCCCAGACTGGACACTGAGCCCCCAGATTGGGAACTGAGCCCCCAGACTGG